>NC_134362.1:19683475-19703475 GCF_048569485.1 Anomaloglossus baeobatrachus
CCTCAGGATCTCATCACGGGATCTCTGTGCATTGCAAATTGCCTAAAAAATAAAATAAAATAGGAACTTGTGTTCATTGTCCATAACATATGTCTGCTCATACCATATCCCCCCTGCCACTATGGGCCACTCCATTCACAGTGATTACATCATCTGCTCAACCACATGACATCATACATGCAGTCTGCCATCTGCCCCGTATAGTGAAAACTGGGATTCATCCATGAAGAGAACACCTCTCCAACGTGTCAGATGCCATCAAATGTGAGCATTTGTCCACTTAAGTCAATTATGACGACCAACTGCAGTCAGGTGGAGACCCCGATGAGGATGATGAGCTGCAGTCAGGTGGAGACCCCGATGAGGATGATGAGCTGTAGTCAGGTGGAGACTCCGATGAGGAGGATGAGTTTCAGTCAGCTAGAGACCCCGATGAGGACGATGAGCAGAAGTCAGGTGGAGACCCCAATGAGGACGATGAGCAGCAGTCAGGTGGAAACCCCGATGAGGACAACAAGCTGCAGTCAGGTGGAAACCCCGATGAGGACGATGAGCTGCAGTCAGGTGGAACCCCCGATGAGGACGATGAGCTGCAGTCAGGTGGAGACCCCGATGAGGACGATGAGCTGCAGTCAGGTGGAGCCCCCGATGAGGACGATGAGCTGCAGTCAGGTGGAGCCCCCGATGAGGACGATGAGCTGCAGTCAGGTGGAGCCCCCGATGAGGATGATGAGCTGCAGTCAGGTGGAGCCCCCGATGAGGACGACGAGCTGCAGTCAGGTGGAGACCCTGATGAGAACAATGAGCAGCAGTTAGGTGGAGACCCCAATGAGGAAGACGAGCTGAAGTCAGGTGGAGACCCTGATGAGGATGATTAGCAGCAGTCAGGTGGAGACCCCGATGAGGATGATGAGCTGCAGTCAGGTGGAGACCCCGATGAGGACGATGAGCAGAAGTCAGGTGGAGACCCCGATGAGGATGATGAGCAGAAGTCAGGTAGAGCCCCCGATGAGGAGGACGAGCTGCAGTCAGGTTGAGACCCTGATGAGAACAATGAGCAGCAGTCAGGTGGAGACCCCAATGAGGAAGACGAGCTGAAGTCAGGTGGAGACCCCGATGAGGACGATGAGCTGCAGTCAGGTGGAGTACCCGATGAGGACGATGAGCTGCACTCAGGTGGAGACCCGATGATGAGGACGATGAACTGCAGTCAGGTGGAGACCCGATGATGAGGATGATGAACTGCAGTCAGGTGGAGACCCGATGATGAGGATGATGAGCTGCAGTCAGGTGGAGCCCGCGATGAGGACGATGAGCTGCAGTCAGGTGGAGACCCCGATGAGGACGATGAGCTGCAGTCAGGTGGATCCCCTGATGAGGACGATGAGCTGCAGTCAGGTGGAGCCCCCGATGAGGAGGACGAGCTGCAGTCAGGTTGAGACCCTGATGAGAACAATGAGCAGCAGTCAGGTGGAGACCCCAATGAGGATGATGAGCAGCAGTCAGGTGGAGTACCTGATGAGGATGATGAGCTGCAGTCAGGTGGAGACCCAGATGAGAACAATGAGCAGCAGTCAGGTGGAGACCCCAATGAGGAAGACGAGCTGAAGTCAGGTGGAGACCCTGATGAGGATGATGAGCAGCAGTCAGGTGGAGACCCCGATGAGGATGATGAGCTGCAGTCAGGTGGAGACCCCGATGAGGACGATGAGCAGAAGTCAGGTGGAGACCCCGATGAGGATGATGAGCAGAAGTCAGGTAGAGCCCCCGATGAGGAGGACGAGCTGCAGTCAGGTTGAGACCCTGATGAGAACAATGAGCAGCAGTCAGGTGGAGACCCCAATGAGGAAGACGAGCTGAAGTCAGGTGGAGACCCCGATGAGGACGATGAGCTGCAGTCAGGTGGAGTACCCGATGAGGACGATGAGCTGCACTCAGGTGGAGACCCGATGATGAGGACGATGAACTGCAGTCAGGTGGAGACCCGATGATGAGGATGATGAACTGCAGTCAGGTGGAGACCCTGATGAGGATGATGAGCTGCAGTCAGGTGGAGCCCGCGATGAGGACGATGAGCTGCAGTCAGGTGGAGACCCCGATGAGGACGATGAGCTGCAGTCAGGTGGATCCCCTGATGAGGACGATGAGCTGCAGTCAGGTGGAGCCCCCGATGAGGAGGACGAGCTGCAGTCAGGTTGAGACCCTGATGAGAACAATGAGCAGCAGTCAGGTGGAGACCCCAATGAGGAAGACGAGCTGAAGTCAGGTGGAGACCCCGATGAGGATGATGAGCAGCAGTCAGGTGGAGTACCTGATGAGGATGATGAGCTGCAGTCAGGTGGAGACCCAGATGAGGATGATGAGCAGCAGTCAGGTGGAGTACCCGATGAGGATGATGAGCTGCAGTCAGGTGGAGACCCCGATGAGGACGATGAGCAGAAGTCAGGTGGAGACCCCGATGAGGATGATGAGCAGAAGTCAGGTAGAGCCCCCGATGAGGAGGACGAGCTGCAGTCAGGTTGAGACCCTGATGAGAACAATGAGCAGCAGTCAGGTGGAGACCCCAATGAGGAAGACGAGCTGAAGTCAGGTGGAGACCCCGATGAGGACGATGAGCTGCAGTCAGGTGGAGTACCCGATGAGGACGATGAGCTGCACTCAGGTGGAGACCCGATGATGAGGACGATGAACTGCAGTCAGGTGGAGACCCGATGATGAGGATGATGAACTGCAGTCAGGTGGAGACCCTGATGAGGATGATGAGCTGCAGTCAGGTGGAGACCCTGATGAGGATGATGAGCTGCAGTCAGGTGGAGCCCGCGATGAGGACGATGAGCTGCAGTCAGGTGGAGACCCCGATGAGGACGATGAGCTGCAGTCAGGTGGATCCCCTGATGAGGACGATGAGCTGCAGTCAGGTGGAGCCCCCGATGAGGAGGACGAGCTGCAGTCAGGTTGAGACCCTGATGAGAACAATGAGCAGCAGTCAGGTGGAGACCCCAATGAGGAAGACGAGCTGAAGTCAGGTGGAGACCCCGATGAGGATGATGAGCAGCAGTCAGGTGGAGTACCTGATGAGGATGATGAGCTGCAGTCAGGTGGAGACCCAGATGAGGATGATGAGCAGCAGTCAGGTGGAGTACCCGATGAGGATGATGAGCTGCAGTCAGGTGGAGAGCCCGATGAGGACGACGAGCTGCAGTCAGGTGGAGACCTCGATGAGGATGATGAGTAGACGTCAGGTGGAGACCCCGATGAGGACGATGAGCAGAAGTCAGGTAGAGACCTCGATGATGACGAGCAGCAGAGGAGCTTCCCTGAGATGTTTCTGACCGTTTGTGCAGAGATTCTTTGGTTTTGCACAGATTGTTGCAGCCGCTGTCCGGGGTGCCGGTCTCAGACAATCTTGAAGGTGAAGATGCTGGATGTGGAGGTCTTGGCCTGGTGCGATTACACATGGTCTGTGGTTGTGAGGCCGGGTGGATGTTCTGCCAAATTCTCTGAATCACCATTGGAGACAACTTATGATCGAGAAATGAACATTCAATTCACAGGCAACAGCTCCGGTGACCATTCCCGCAGTCACCAGCCAACTGCACGTTCCCTCAAAACTTATATCTGTGGCATTGCACTGTGATAAAACTGCACATTTTAGAGTGGCCTTTTATTATGACCAGCCTAAGGCGCACCTGTGCAATAATCATGCTGTCTAATCAGCATCTTGATATGCCGCACCTGTGAGGTGGATGGATTATCTCCGCAGAGGAGAAGTGATCATTAACACAGATTTACACATATTGGCGAATACTATCTGAGAGAAAAAGGCCTTTTGTGTCCATAGAAAAAGTCTGAGATCTTTGGGTTTTTCTCTCATTTTTAATGAGCTGAACTCAAAGTGCTGGGTTTATATTTCATAGAATTCTGGCTGAATTTGCACCATAATACTCCTGTGAATTCTTTGCTCCATAGCTGTGATGTGTTACAGACCCTTTTAGCGTCTTATTTGATAAGAACCATGGGTTAGTAGGAAAAGGTGCAACATGACAAATGACTGCCAAACGTTAAACCAACTAGAAGGGGGTGTAAACTTAGCCAAAAAGTGTCTAAAGCTGGACCAAATGTATTATCCAGCATGAGCCACCCTGGTAAATTACATTCTGCATGTGGCCAGTTTTAAAATATTAATATTGAATTGCTCCATTTTGTGTTCACAGCTTTAACGCAGATCTATATGTGGCGCCCCTGTGGCTTCAGGCGCCACAGGGTACTGCACCTCACTTAAGGTGCAGTATTCATCTCTGATGCGGAGGAGGTCGTTGCTGGTATTAATAATATAATATAATAATATTTATTCATTTATTTAGCACTATTAGTTCCACAGCGCTTTAGATTCATTGGCAACACTGTCCCCATTGGGGCTCACAATCTAAATTCCCTATCTGTATGTTTTTGGAGTGTGGGAGGAAACCGGAGACCCCGGAGGAAACCCACGCAAACACGGGGAAATTATATAAACTCTTTGCAGATGGTGTCCTTGGTGGGATTTGAACCCAGGACCCCAGCGTTGCAAGACTGCAGTGCTAACCACTGAGCCACCACAAGACTGCAGTGCTAACCACTGAGCCAGCATGCCGTAACAACCACAACCAACACAACACGAGGGACCGCCACTGGTACTGGGCTAGGGCAGGTGCTCGGGTGGCCATGACGAGGTATGGGACCTCATGCCCACTAATCAGGAACCCGGGAGGCAGGGCTTCCACAGTGGAAGTTAGGAGCCACATTGTCCGTGTGAGGTCGCAGTTAGGAGGAGCAGGCAGAAAACGAACAGTTCTGGACCCCGTGGTCTGGAGATGGAGGTTCAACCCGGGTTCTTAGGAAAGGAAGGAGAATTCCAGGGTTCGCGGGGAGCGCAAAAGGCACTTGTGACCCATTCCACGGCCCAGAAATTGGGGTGGAGGGAGACCATTGAAAGGAGACTAACGGAAGGGACCACCGGTCACAACCTCCGAAGTATCCGGGAACGGCTGTAGCCCATCACAGCGGGAATCGGCGCAGTGTGTGACGAGTAAAGAGACCTTGAACTGCACCGCTTGTGTCGTCCCGTTACTGCCGGTGCCCTCACCATCGCGCCACAGCGCTAACAGCGTCTGAGAGACCACTACCATCATCATCCTCACTGGGGCCTAGCTCTACCTGTGAAGAGCTGAACCACCCGAGCTGCATTACCATCCGCCCCAGAAGAGAGCGACATCCCGCCGCATACCACAGGTGGCGTCACAAACTGCCCCCATCATCCCCTTTCCACAAAAGATTTTTTATTGACACCGGACGGGGTCACGGAACCGGGTGACCCAGGAGAAGAACCGCGGCCCGGTGACGGATAACCTCCGACCCCATGGGCGCGTCATATGCGTCTCCAACAATAAAGACTACGATCAAAACCAAAATTAAGGATCAAACTATACACCGGGTCTGTTTTCGGTCTGCATTGGAGCTGTGTACATAAAACGGTAGGAGATGTTCAATCAATGCTATTTGTAAAGATGCTTTATTTATTTTAGATGCATAAGTCAAAAAAAAAATGCCTTTCGGGAATATCGCATGGTAATTTACCATGGTAGTTACTGAATACCAAAACCTTAAATGCTAAATTCATTAAATACTCTCAATAACACTCTGGAAAAAAAATGCAGTTCAATCGTCTCGTGCAGCCCTCTCGAGGAATAAAGTCAGAGAACAAATGGAAGAAAAATAGAAGGTGGAAAAAAATGATAAATGTTCGAATTATGCAGAATTTGCCTTTTTGCAGTGCCATTCCCCATTGCGCTTGCTGGAATTTTATAGAGATATAAATCACAAAGAAATAAGAAAGCAGTAATGAGATAGAAGTAGGTTTGAAATATGGATGCAAATCCCTACCACCTGCTGATCGAATCTAGTCTGCGGAGACCGTCCTGGGAGCTGTATTACCATTAACATGTTGTAAGTGCTAAATTCGCAAGGAGAGGATGGTAGAATTATATGTCTGTAAAATGCCAGAGCCGTCACTGATTTATCCCGCGCCAGAATGTTCCAGCCACATCTACATAAATATTTTAATAGGGATTTAATTTTAATATTTGTCTGGTTTTAAATCTTTGTTCGCCTCTGCCATCCGGGCGTGGACACGAGCCGCGCCTCTACTAATGGTCTGCACTCATAACACTGGCACTAATGTAAGAAGACCAAGTCCAAACGGCCACCCTGGAAAGTTTGAGAACTCTAAACAGGGCACCACCGACAATGTTGACCATGCTCACTTTGAAGCCACGTTCCCTCAACAGGTATCTTCCACCATTCCACACCTACTTTGTGTCTCCTCCAAACCTCAACCCTTGTCTCATCAAGTTCCTGGACAACAAGAAATTTGAAAAGTTCTTGCAGGTTTCAGCAAAGCCAGGAAATTTGCAAACTCTTTCGAGAGTACACTTTACTGGTATGTTTTGAGAGAGTTGTCGAGTATGGCCAAAGGCTAAGAATTAGAGAAAAGTTTGGTGATCGGTACAATCAGTCCTGCAGCTCCGGAGGCATTAGGTCGGGAACACATATCCGGCTTTTCGCTGGTTTGACGGATGCAACACACGCCAGTACAGTGTATACAGTACACTGGCAGCGCAACAAGCGCCGGTCACATGCTGTCATGTGACCGGAGCATGTGACCCATAAGTTGCGGCGCAGCCACTGTACTGTATCATACTGTACTGGCGTGCGCCGCATCCGTCAAACCGGCTAAAAGCCGGATATGTGTACCCGGCCTTAGTGTCAGCGGAAACTATCAGTCCACATCTGCATGAAATTAAATGCTATGAAGGAGACCCAGGAGGACCCCACTGCTGATGCAGACATAAAAAAGCCAAAATGTATGAGTAACAAAAATCCTTCTAAGAAAGGGAGTTGTGGAAAGAGGAGTCCAAGATAGAGCTTTTTGGTAAAGCACATCATTCTACTGTTTACTGAAAACTTAATGAGGCCTACAAAAGAAAAGAACACAGTACCTACAGTGACACATGGTGGAGGTCAGAGATGTTTTGAGGTTGTTTTGCTGTTTTGAGCGAGTTTGTGAGTATGGCTAAAGGTTAAGGATTAGAGAGGAGTTTGAAGTTCGGTGATCGGTATAATCAGTCCTGTAGCTCAGGGGGCATTAGTGTCAGCAAGAACTATCCATCCACATCTGAATGAAATTAAATGCTATGAAGGAGACCCACAAGGACCCCCACTGGTGACAGAGACAAAAAAGCCAAAATGTACATGAGTAACCAAAATCTTTCTGGGAAAGCATCTTGTAGACAGATGAGACCAAGATAGAGCTTTTTAGTAAAGCACATCATTCTCCTGTTTACTGAAAACAGAATGAGACCTACAAAAGAAAAGAACACAGTACCCACAGTCACACATAGTGGAGGTCAAATATATTTTGGGTTGTTTTGCAGTTTCTGGCACTGGGGGCCATGACTGTGTGCAAGACATCATGAAATCTGAACATTTCCAAAGGATTTTGGGTGGCAATATAATGCCCAGTGTCATAAAGTTAGGTGTGCGTCCTAGGTCAGGAGTCTTCCAGCAGGACAATGACCCAAAACACTTCAAGAGGCCCCAGAAATGGATGGAAACAAAGCGCTGGAGAGTCCTGAAGTGGCAGCAAGGAGTCCGGATCTAAATCCCACAGACAACTGTGGAGAGATCTGAGAATTGCTGTTGGGAGAAGAGAAGACGTCTTCAAATATGAGAGACCTGGAGACGTTTATGAAGAAGAGTCCAAGATTCCAGATGAGAGGAGGAAGAAGCTTGTGGACGGTTATAGGAGGCGACTGATGGGCGTTATTTATTATGTTGAGGGTGCAAACAATGTTGTCCATCCTATTTATAGAGTTTTGTGTGAAATTAGGTCAAATTTTCCTTTTTATTTGTCTTTTTTTTGTGTTGTTCCAATACACACAAATAAAATAATCATGTATTTAACAAAACGTGAAATTATAATAATTTTCTGGGAGAAATAATTCATTTTTTGGAGGGGTTTCAAGGGTGCCAACACTTTCGGCCGTGACTGTAGATGTTGTAGAAGAACCTTTTGATCAACTTCAGCACTTGTATCCCACCTGCACTATAGAGATGCACTCCTGCCCCCAATTTTCTGCCCACTCTAGGGTACGGTTTACACAAAATCACCCAACATTTTACAGGTTCTCATTTCTGGTGATCAGTGGGGTTGGCAGACCCTTATCTTCTATGATCAGGGGAATAAGCAGTTTCTTATCCCTTGCTGTAAGTAGAAGTATGGTCTCATCCGTGGTTATCGGTGTTATAGACAGATTCGTGGGCTTCGTTGTCCATGATACTTTACTTCTAGTGCTTTAAAGTGGTGTAAACTGAGACCTAATCTTTGACGATATTAGAAAACCTTGGAATAGTGGTAGATTTTGCTCATCCCTGGTGGATAAGTGGTGGAGCCTCAGATGATTGAGTGGCTGTTGTGGTTTAAAACTACAATTTCTAATGGATGGAAGAAAATTCTGTATTCAGGACACTCACGGTTGACAGTCATGTGGTTTCTGACAATAGAAAGTCACAGCGTTTGGCTGCGCAGAATGCTCCCCGAATTTCCATTGTTCCTGCTATTAGTATTCATTCTATTAGGTAGCTTTCCTGCTGGGTTTTCATCTCTTCCCCTTTAGGACCCAGGAGAGCTCTCCTGTCCATCTGCTGATTATTAGTATTCCCTTGGTGCTTAAATACTCCCTTTTCTATTGGACTGGGGCTGGTGATATTATTAAGCTCATTCTAGCTCTGGTTGGAAGCAGGTGGCTTGTACTCCTCTGTGGTATCATTGCTGAAAACTCTGCTGAATTTCTATCTGAGTCATCTGTGGATAAGTAGTTCATGCTTTCCCCATGTGACCTCCTTGTTTCTTCTATAGTGTTTAGTATGGTTGATGAAGAGCTCATCCCAACCGTTCCCTATTTAGGGTCCAGCACTAAGGATACCTAGGGTTCATTATCCGGTTTGGCGCATAGGTGCGGAACGTATCTAGGATGGTGAGGAACACCAAGGACCAGCGGTAGGGATACCTAGGGTGTGACTGGGTCCTTCTCACATATCACACAATCAAACGGTCCATAACATAATTCACCACACAGAGGATAAAAAAAATAGTCCAGAAACACAAATATAGTTCAGTAAGCGATAAATATCCAGGTCTCTCTGAGGAGCCGCACCTTCAGCCCAGAGGATCAATCTTCATCCTCTCTTCAAGTTCTCAAACAGACTCCTCATTCTTCAGGTAAGAAAAGAGTTTAGGTGGATCCCAGGCCCCCCTCCCCCAGACCTAGGGACAGGAACACTACAGGGGGTGATTACCTACAGACAATACAATGTACACACAAGCAATACAGAGAATGGACAGTGAACCACGCCTAAAATACGAATCTACACAACATGATACAGAGTACACCATATCCCACACCATCACAGTCCGGTATCCGGCTCGGCGCATAAGTGTGGAACCTATCTAGGGTGGTGAGGGACCCCAGGGACCAGCTGTAGGGATATCCAGGGTCAGGGTTCCGGCTCGGCGCATAAGTGCGGAACCTATCTAGGGTGGTGAGGGACCCCAGGGATCAGCGGTAGGGATATCCAGGGTCAGGTATCCTGCTCGGCGCATAAGTGCCGAACCTATCTAGAGTGGCAAGGGAACCCAGGGACCAGCGGTAGGCTTGGTCAGGGGTCTCCATCTTCCCCTTTCCTAGACACAGTGTTTCCCTTCCCTTTCGCTGGTACTTCCCCGTACCCAGTCTGACATCTATTCGTCAGAAGAACTAGAAAAAAACAAAACAAAAAAACCTTCAGGAGGTCCATTCGTATTTAAACATTTTTGGAACATCTTATTCCTTTCAGTGGTCGCAGTGTAATTCTTCATCTCTCCTGTGGAGGTGCTGTGGGCTTGTTTTCAGATCCTACTACAAGTTTCTACTCTATAGCTTATGGTCACATGACCCATCTTTTAAAAAAATATTTGTCTAAAAATTGTGTTAATGACCCATAACAGTAATTTTTGTGCCTGAATTATGAATGAATCCTTATGACATTCATAGAAAATCTCCATGTACAGTACAGACCAAAAGTTTGGACACACCTTCTCATTCAATTAGAATTTGTATTATGGCAAGAAAAAAGCAGCTAAGAAAACAAGTGTCCATCATTACTGTAAGAAATGAAGGTCAGTCAGTCCAAAAAATTGGGAAAACTTTGAAAGTGTCCCCAAGTGCAGTGGCAAAAACCATCAAACTCTACAAAAACTGGCTCACATGAGGACCGCCCCAGGAAAGGAAGACCAAGAGTCACCTCTGCTGCGGAGGATAAGTGTATCCAAGTCACCAGCCTCAGAAATCACAGGTTAACAGCAGCTCAGATTAGAGACCAGGTCAATGCCACACAGTTCTAGCAGCAGACAAATCTCTAGAACAACTGTTAAGAAGAGACTTTGTGCAGCAGCCTTCATGGTAAAATAGCTGCTAAGAAACCACTGCTAAGGACAGGCAACAAGCAGAAGAGATTTGTTTGGGCTAAATAACACAAGGAATGGACATTAGACCAGTGGAAATCTGTGCTTTGGTCTGATGAGTCCAAATTTGAGATCTTTGGATCCAATCAATGTGTCTTTGTGTGACGCAAAAAAGGTGAACTGATGGACTCTACATGGCTGGTTCCCACCATGAAGCATAGGGGAGGAGGTGTGATGGTGTGGGGGGGGGGGGGCTTTTCTGGTGACACTGTTGGGGATTTATTCAAAATTGAAGGCATACAGAACCAGCATGGCTACCACAGCATCTTGCAGTGGCATGCTATTCCATCCGATTTGCGTTTAGTTGGACCATCATTTATTTTTCACCAGGACAATGACCCCAAACACACCTCCAGGCTGTGTAAGGGCTATATGACTAAGAAGGAGAGTGATTGGGTGCTACGCCAGATGACCTGGCCTCCACAGTCACCAGACCTGAACCCAATCGAGATGGTTTGGGGTGAGCTGGACCACAGAGTGAAGGCAAAAGGGCCAACAAGTGCTAAGCATCTCTGGGAACTCCTTCAAGACTGTTGGAAGACCATTTCCGGTGACTACCTCTTGAAGCTCATCAAGAGAATGCCAAGAGTGTGCAAAGCAGTAATCAAAGCAGAAGGTGGCTACTTTGAAGAACCTAGAATATAAGACATATTTCCAGTTGTTTCACACTTCTTTGTTTCATTCCACATGTGGTAATTCATAGTTTTGATGCCTTCAATGTGAATCTACAATTTTCAGAGTCATGAAAATAAAGAAAACTCTTTGAATGAGAAGGTGTGTCCAAACTTTTGGTCTGTACGCCGGCATCCGGTATACTATGGTCTATGCCACGTACGGTGCTCGTGTCTTTTACAATTCTAACCCCCTCAATTAATAAATATATTCCTTCCTGGAAAATCAGCTTTCAAAGCAGCGATCACCCGTTGTGAGTCGCACCTGTACAGCGCAGGCGACGCTCCGTGCTTAAGAATTTTGACTTTATAAATGATGTTGCTATGCAACCTAAACTCGACATCCAATAAAAACAAGTCTGATATTCCATAAAATGCCATCAGTTAATTCTGTTCTCAGAGTGGAAAACACTTTGTGTCTTGTCTGTGCATGCAGACGAGACACAGAAAGTGACTGTCATCGTCTGAAGAAGGTTGACGTGTGCGCGGCAGGCTCAGACTGACAATATGGCTATCCTTGCGGGTTTCTTGGGAGAATTCACACACTGCGTTAACAATACAGCTCCCCAGCCAGCGCTCCCACACTCAGGACCACTCTATCCTATTCACTGAAAAGGGGCAGAGATGCAATACCAGGGATAACCTGATGGGGAGCTGTGTCAAACACTCTAGTGCAGCAAACCATACAGTGCCACCACCCCTTCTGAAGACCCCCACTAATATGATATTTATTGGCCTGTGCCAAGGATAGGCTATCAATATGCTTGTTCTAGCAAACCTTCCCATCTGATCCGTTGAGATGTTACCCCCTTTGGACAATCAGTTATTGTTAGTAGAATCCATAGAGGATAAACCAAACACAAAGTATTTCTGGAATCATTAGTGATCATCATCCTTAAAGAGGACCAACCAACAGGATTTTCCTATATAAACTAAAGCCAGTTATGATGCTAGACACTACAAGCAGTATGAATAGAAGGGTAGTCAGATCATGGTAAACCAGGATCATAAGCCAGCAGGTAACTTATAAGATTCAGGGAGCATACATAGACATGGTCAGGAAGAGGTCCGAGGTCAGAAGCCGGGAGGTAATGTATAAGCTTCAGGGAGCATATATAGACGTGGTCAGGAAGAGGTCTGAGGTCAGAAACTGGGAGGTAATGTATAAGATTCAGGGAGCATACATAGACGTGGTCAAGAAGAGGTCCGAGGTCAGAAGTCGGGAACTAATGTATAAGATTCAGGGACCATACATAGACATGGTCAGGAAGAGGTCAGAAGACGGGAGGTAATGTATAAGATTCAGGGGGAAGGCAGAGTCGTGGCCAGGAAAAGGTCCAAGGTCAGAAGCCTGGAGGTAACGTATAACATTCAGGGAGCAGACAGACGTGGTCTGGAAGAGGTCTGAGGTCAGAAGCCAAGATCAGAACACTTATACCAGACAGGAGCCAAGAGCACACTGAGCAAACAGGAAGTACGACTGAAAGTTCAGACAGAGCAAGGCCAGTAATGAAACAGAGCAATCACCAGGAATGTTAAGGCACCTCCCAAAACCAGCGTGGACCCTAGTGCTGAAAGACAACCTGTAATCAAGTGCACAAGAAAGAGCATTTTCAAATGCAAAATGCTCAGCACAGCGGAGCCATGACAAAAGCATGCCAAATACAAAATGCTCCGCATAGGAAAACTGTGACACCAGTGCTATGCTGGCGCTATCATGCTGATTCTATACATACCTTTAGTTGTGAGATCGGATGTATAGTTTCTGAAATACAGGCAAGTAAAGTTTGTGGAATGTACTGTTATTTGATTGATAGGTGCAACGGAATATCTAATAGGTGGGTCGGGGTTTGCTAGTTATTCGCGCCCCTGTCTGCTGTCTGTCCTTCCTCCATCATCTCTGTTATTACTGGGGGAGTATGCAGGGAGGAAGGACAGGCAGATAGAGAGGGGCAGGAATAACTAGCAAAACATGCAGTATGGCTCTGATCAGCAGAAATGCTCATCTCCTGTGAGTGCCGGAGCTTTGTCAGGTCTCACAGGACGTGCACGTCAGGGGTCATCATCTGACCTCGCGCTATCATAGCAACTCATTGGCGTCCAGTGATCACGTCACGCAGCCGCCTATGGAGGTGGGGAAGTGTGATCCCTGCCGCGGCCCTTTAAATCGCACTGTCTGAGTTTGACACCACGATCAAAGGGGCTAAGAGGATGGGGTGATCTTCGATCCACCCACACAACTGCTGATCAGATCACCAGACATGTGCAGGGATGACCGCGGGCTCGCCACCAGAGACCCTGGTAACTGTAGGGAGGCAACCAAGGACGTACCAGTACGTCCTTGGTCGTAAAGGGGTTAATGTATACTACAGGACAAATAGAGAAGATCAGAGAGGTCTCTGATCTCTGCCATCAGTTGAGTATTACATTGATTAGCCAGCTCCTGATCACATTGACATAATAGCAGAACCCCGTCACCATTATGTCAAAGTGGCCACCTTCTCTCCTCATCATGGGCATAGGCGGTATGAGTCAAAAAGTGATCGACAAGGTCGGATCTGTTCTTCTTTTAGCGATTTTTCAAGTAAATAGGGTTGCGTTGCAATACCAGACTCTGTCTGTAGAGAAGCGTGGCGCTGTTTCTGACTACAAAAATGCCTTTTTTCCACTACAGCCTCAATTTGCACCTCAAGTAGAAGTTGTAGATGAACCTTAATACACATGTTGTGCAGTTGAGCGGCGTAGACTGTTACAAATGTGAAGACGAATATTGCCTCTATGTGCACTTTACATGCATAATACACATATCTGCTCCTTTATCACGCCGCAAATTAAAATATCCACCTAATAAGAATGATTTAGTTCCAGGCTAATGGATTATAAGTGAGATGCGAAGGCATTTAAGGCAAATTGAAATACTGGAGGCTTCCTTGGTCTAACAATTATTTGATACGTTCTACAGTTTAATGCTCTTCGAAGACCTTCGAAGAAGAAAGCTTGGGGTTGTAAAGCTTCGTTGTGCGTGGTGAGAGCCTTGGCCCCCCCATGGAACAGCTTGGATCCTAACCTCAATGATGTACCGGCGTTGAAGACCCCAACAGAACGTCTTCGGGAGCGTTAATGGAAGTACGAGAGGCTGTTAAGACTCCATAATGGCCGTTTTGCAAGAGACATTAATGGCTATCGCACTCTGGTGTCTCGATAAAACTTCAAACATCGAAACATTACAAAGTCTGATGAGCACTTACAGTTTCTAGACAAATTGAATTCCGATTGAAAAGGTGGTTAATGTATGTTAATTAAATGCCGCCTGATTGAGAGAAAACATCCTCGTTGACATGAAACCGGCTATGAAAGAGATACATCAACATGCCATGTAATTAACTCAAAATTATGTAACCGACGCATGATTGCCCTCTTTTATACACTCAATTGTGTCTTCCACTCTTGTCTAAAAACAGAGCGGAGTCAATATGGTATCGCTATATCGGGAAGCTTTAAGCCCCGGCAGCAGAGACGTTGCAGGTGCTATAGAAGAAGCAAAGTCGAGAGTTATGGAAGAGGGTACGTAACAAACATTGTCCACATATTTTCCCAAAGCCTTTCAAGAAAATTCCCTTTCCGCCATTATGGCTGAAGGAATCCCCCACCATGACATTACTGGTGTCAATCACGATCATTTTCTAGCTTTAGCCATTTTCATAACAGCGCATGCGCAAAATAATGCTGCGCATGCGCATTTATGAAAAAGGGTTGGAGATGGTGAAGTGGCGAGCTAAAGTGGACCTACTGGACCACAAGGAGACCACGGGCTTACCCTTTAGTTGAAGGGGCTTGACTAAGTGCTTACTGCAAGGCGGACGCCAGGTGCTACTCCCAGGGCAGGGACCGGGACTGGGGCAAAGGTGGACACAGGAGTTGGCACACTGGGGCAAGTGGCATGGCCGGGATGAAAAGGCAGTCACTGGCATGGCAAAAACCACAGGGTAGCTGAGGCTGGAGGCACGGCCGGGTAGAACAGGCACAGTTTCTGGTGTAATAAAGACTACTGTGGTAGCTGAGGCATGACCAGGTGGGATAGTCACAGTCTCTGACATAGCAAGGACTACAGAGGTAGCTGAGGCTCAAGGCATGGCCAGGTGGAACTGGCATAGTCTCTTTCGTGGCATGTGCTACCGGGGTAGCTGAGGCTGGAGGCATGGCTGGGGCAGACAGGCACAGTCTCTGGTGTATAGTAAGCCACCGGGGTAGCTGAGGCTGGAGGCACGACTGGGGCGGACAGGCACAGCCTCTGGTATGGAGTGAGCCACCGGGGCAGCTGAGGAAAATAGTACACTGTAATGGCACAGCGAACAAGGGGACCTGACAACTAGCTGGCTAGGCTAGAGGAACTCTAGCTAACTACGTTGATCAGGCACCTCCCCTAGTGGGAGATAGCCTGAGGCACACTTTCTGGGAGTGATGCGCTGGCCCTTTAAGAAAAGAGCAGTGGCATGCACACTCCAGGAACACTCTCAGAGTACCTGCAGAACATGCACAGGCTCCGGGACGGGGAAACAGGGGGCACACATGTGGAGGAGGAAGAAGACACCTTTTAAGACGAGGGCTGGTATGTGTGTTTGTATGCATCTTCGGAGCACTCCCGAGAACCCTGTGCGGCATGTACAGGGCCCGGGAGGGAAGGAGGCAGCAGAGCACATGGATGGCTGTGTGGCAGCGGGGGGAGGACGAGACCGAGCCAGGGCGGTAAGTCAGCCTCTCTGCAGAGACGTCGGCGCTACCGCAACTCAATACAAGTCTAGGAGAGCCTTGTTCTGCCTCTCAGAGTTATATTGAGCGTTTATGACAACTCTTGATTCCATTCAGTCAGAAGTTATAGTCACAAGATGGTGTCACGGGACCAAAGAGGCACTGAAAAAGGCTGAAGCTGCTGGAGGGTAAATATAATAGAGGGGACAGAGGACTTAGGGGTACTTCTCACATAGCGAGATTGCTGCTGAGTCATGGTTTTTGTGACGCACCAGTGACCTCATCAGCGATCTCGCTGTGTGTGACACTGAGCAGCGATCTGGCCCCTGCTGTGAGATCGCTGCTCATTACACACAGTGCTGGTTCATTTTTTGGATGTTGCTCTCCCGCTGTGAAGCACACATCGCTGTGTTTGACAGCGAGAGAGCAACGATCTGAATGTGCAGGGAGCAGGGAGCCGGCTTCTGGCAGCCTGCGGAAAGCTGTAACCAAGGTAAATATTGGGTAACCAAGCGAAGGGCTTTGCTTGGTTACCCGATATTTACCTTGGTTACTAGCATCCGCCGATCTCAGGCTACCAGTGCCAGCTCCCTGCACAAGTAGCCAGAGTACACATCGGTGAAATAAGCAAAGCGGTTTGCTTATTAACCCGATGTGTACTCTGGCTATGAGTGCAGGGAGCCACCGCTAATCGGTGTGCGCTGGTAACCAAGGTAAATATCGGGTAACCAAGCGAAGGGCTTTGGTTGGTTACCCGATATTTACCTTAGTTACCAAGCGCAGCATCGCTTCCCCGCGTCGCTGGTGGCTGGTCACTGGTGAGATCTGCCTGATTGACAGCTCACCAGCGACCATGTAGCGACGCACCAGCGATCCTGACCAGGTCATCTCGCTGATGGGATCACTGGAGCGTCGCTAAAGTGTGGCGGTACCCTTACATTTGAAGCACCAGTCCAGAAATGAAAAAAAACAACAAACCTAAAACACTGGAGTGGAGCTTTAGGTATATATTTCTGTAAGAAGATACAAACAAAAACATCCCATTGGACCTGCTTGCTGATGGTTTCCAAATTGAGCAAAGTAAAAATGAACCGAAATATAAAAAAACATAAATGATGAATTACACGTTTGTTTACATTTAATAAATTTATATAGCAACTATTACGATGGGAATCCTTTGTGTATAAGGGCTGACAAACATCGTTTAATGATGACATTTTGTATAAAACCGTAATAAGGCTACTATAGAGGTTCATCCCACCTCTACACTGTGATTTTAGACAGACGTTAGGACTCCTTGCACCGTCATCTCATGCATATTAGCCCCAACGCCCAACAGATACATTAAAAGTCAAGAATCTAAAAGACGGACGCAAAGAATTTTGGCTAAACCGCCCCGATGACGGAGGAGCTTATTTATTACATCGCTCTTCTTGTTATTTCCAGAGCTCACAGCTTTATAGTGATACAAATGACAACCATTCCCATAATATATCTCCGCATATTATAGTAACAGTCGTATTAAGTACACAGCAAAGTGACTGTAATAATATCGTTCAAGAATAAATGTTAAGCGTAATGCTCCTGATACATCAAACTATCATCGGCTCAAATGAAGAGATTCGGTATTTCTTCAAGGTAGTAAATAGGGTCTTATAAATGCGGCTTGTAGGAAGTTTAACAGCCTGAAGAATGTGCCGTTATGTGGGGAACGTCCAGTCTTCCACTCCTGCATCTCTGAAGACGTGGGCGATTTTGTCAGTCAGAAAATTGAGCGATGGACAAACCATGTTATTATGGTGTCTTCTAGTTTTCTGAGAAACAGATACAGTATATCCAAGAAGGGATTGAGCAGAATTTAGTCAAACTTCTCAAGAGGACAACTTAAACATTTTTTTGAAAACTAGAAAATCAATAAATCATCAATATCAGATCTGCAGGGGTCAGACTTGGGACATTCTCTTTGATAAAGTTATCGAAGGGGCTTCGGTGTTCACTTTCATTGTTTATTTTGGGGGGAATAACTTGCAAAGAGCATTAACCGAGTATGGCCGCAACTAAAAGTACAGAGCTGTGGCTAGTAAAGAAGGGAACGCAATTGACTGAGGGATTATATTCTTGTACATAGGGGTAGTATTACAGTAGTTATATTCCTGTACATTGGGGGCAGTATTATAGTGGTTATATTGTTGTACATAGGTGCAGTATTATAGTCGTTATATTCTTGTACATAGGAGCAGTATTATAGTAGCTATATCCTTGTACATAGGAGGCAGTATTATAGTAGTTACAGTTAGGTCCAGAAATATTTGGACAGTGACACAATTTTGGCGAGTTGGGCTCTGCATGCCACCACATTGGATTTGAAATGAAACCTCTACAACAGAATTCAAGTGCAGATTGTAACGTTTAATTTGAAGGTTTGAACAAAAACACCTGATAGAAATTGTAGGAATTGTCACATTTCTTTACAAACACTCCACATTTTAGGAGGTCAAAAGTAATTGGACAAATAAACCAAACCCAAAAAAAAATTATTTTCAATATTTTGTTGCGAATCCTTTGGAGGCAATCACTGCCTTAAGTCTGGAACCCATGGACATCACCAAACGCTGGGTTTCCTCCTTCTTAATGCTTTGCCAGGTCTTTACAGCTGCAGCCTTCAGGTCTTGCTTGTTTGTGGGTCTTTCCGTCTTAAGTCTGGATTTGAGCAAGTGAAATGCATGCTCAATTGGGTTAAGATCTGGTGATTGACTTGGCCATTGCAGAATGTTCCACTTTTTTGCACTCATGAACTCCTGGGTAGCTTTGGCTGTATGCTTGGGGTCATTGTCCATCTGTACTATGAAGCGCCGTCCGATCAACTTTGCGGCATTTGGCTGAATCTGGGCTGAAAGTATATCCCGGTACACTTCAGAATTCATCCGGCTACTCTTGTCTGCTGTTATGTCATCAATAAACACAAGTGACCCAGTGCCATTGAAAGCCATGCATGCCCATGCCATCACGTTGCCTCCACCATGTTTTACAGAGGATGTGGTGTGCCTTGGATCATGTGCCGTTCCCTTTCTTCTCCAAACTTTTTTCTTCCCATCATTCTGGTACAGGTTGATCTTGGTCTCATCTGTCCATAGAATACTTTTCCAGAACTGAGCTGGCTTCATGAGGTGTTTTTCAGCAAATGTAACTCTGGCCTGTCTATTTTTGGAATTGATGAATGGTTTGCATCTAGATGTGAACCCTTTGTATTTACTTTCATGGAGTCTTCTCTTTACTGTTGACTTAGAGACAGATGCACCTACTTCACTGAGAGTGTTCTGGACTTCAGTTGATGTTGTGAACGGGTTCTTCTTCACCAAAGAAAGTATGCGGCGATCATCCACCACTGTTGTCATCCGTGGACGCCCAGGCCTTTTTGAGTTCCCAAGCTCACCAGTCAATTCCTTTTTTCTCAGAATGTACCCGACTGTTGATTTTGCTACTCCAAGCATGTCTGCAATCTCTCTGATGGATTTTTTCATTTTTTTCAGCCTCAGAATGTTCTGCTTCACCTCAATTGAGAGTTCCTTAGACCGCATGTTGTCTGGTCACAGCAACAGCTTCCAAATGCAAAACCACACATCTGTAATCAACCCCAGACCTTTTAACTACTTCATTGATTACAGGTTAACGAGGGAGACGCCTTCAGAGTTAATTGCAGCCCTTAGAGTCCCTTGTCCAATTACTTTTGGTCCCTTGAAAAAGAGGAGGCTATGCATTACAGAGCTATGATTCCTAAACCCTTTCTCCGATTTGGATGTGAAAACGCTCATATTGCAGCTGGGAGTGTGCACTTTCAGCCCATATTATATATATAATTGTATTTCTGAACATGTTTTTGTAAACAGCTAAAATAACAAAACTTGTGTCACTGTCCAAATATTTCTGGACCTAACTGTATATCCTTGTACATAGGAGGGAGCAGTATTATAGTAGTTATA
>NC_134362.1:19708475-19845975 GCF_048569485.1 Anomaloglossus baeobatrachus
AGATATATATATATATATATATATATATATATATATATATATATATATATAGATAGAGAGAGAGAGAGAGAGAGAGAGAGGGAGAGAGATATCTATCTATCTCTATCTATATATTATATGTATTATATATGCTGTATATCTCCATCTATAAAAAAAAAAACTAGACAGGTTTGGTATCGCCATAATTTTGCTGATGAGGAAAGTAATTTTTAATACAGTGTATGCCATAAAAGTTAATCCCCTACAACTTTTTCACGATTTCACTGCACTTGGATTTTTTTTCTCATTTTCTAATACAATATATGGGAAAATTAATGGTGCGATTCTAAAGTGCAATTCATCCCATAAAAACAACAAGCCATCATACATCCATGGGGATAGAAAGGGGAGGAAAAACCAATAAGGGAAGGCAAAAACAAAAAAAAAAAAAGGGAGGAAAACACAAAAAGGGAGAAAAAAAGGGGAGGAAAAACTAAAAGGGAAGAATAAACAAAAGGGGAGATGTAAACAAACAAGGGAGGAATAAACAAAAAGGGCAGGAACAAAAAGGGCAGGAATAAACAAAAAGAGCAGGAATAAAAAAAGAGAAATAAACAATAAAGGGAGGAATAAACAAAAGGGAGGAATAGATAGAAAGGGGAGGAGCAGAGAAAAGAGGGGAGGAAAGTGAGGAAAAAAAACAAAAAGTGTGGAAAATAAAGCGGAGAAAAGAACAAAAAGGCAAAAAACGGAAATTGTCCGCCTCATGGAGGAGTTGAAAGATGATAAGCCTGATGGAGTGAACGGGGGGAGGGCCAGGTAGGGGACTCCGATGACAGGACAGGGATGTAGTGAGTCAATAATAGGGTAAGTCTGGCTCACAGAGTCTGAGATAGGTGCTCTGAAGTAAAATCAGTAATCAAAAGGAAAAATAGTTCGGCACTCAATAGAAAATATGTCAAAACATGAAAAAAAATGAAAAAAAACTTTAGAATTTTTATTTTTGTGTGCTCAAAAGGCAAAAAACAAGAAAACATGTCAAGCGTCCATTTCGGCTAATATTCGTCAGCCTTTTTCAAGGATAACATGTCGTATATAGTAACCTTGGAAGAGGAATTACCCATAGGTGAGGGTATATCCGTGATGGGTGCGTACCTTGTTATGAGCTTATAGTAGGGAAAGCAGAAATAGGTATACCGATACAAGCCAGACTGCCGAGACCCCACCACTGCACCAATCTCCCATGCCCGAACAAAACACACCATTGTGGTAAACCAAATCAACTTTATTACAGAGATAACCAAATATTAGTGATGAGCGAGTACTAAAAAGCTCGGGTGCTCGAAGCTCGGGCCGAGCAACGAGCCCAATGTTATCCTATGGGAGACCCGAGTATTTTTGTGAAATGACCCCCCGGCAGCATGGAGAAACCCTAAAAATGTCACAAAAGTCTCAGAAGAGTGCTCAAATGACATGGCAACAGCATGGGGAAGACCCCTTGAAGCATTTATCACTCAAAAGTCACAGCTGTGAACAATTTTGTCCGCGTTTTACGCCATTTTTACGGACTCACCAGAAAACCTTCCAAAATGACCCCAAAATGATTTTTCATGGCGGAAATGTTAAGGGCACATACCCAATAGTGAGATAGAGCTGGTGTATGTTACTTTTTGAGATTAATACATGAAAGATTTTACGTGAAAACATTGTGTGGCACTCCGATGTCCCTGAGAAGAGACGTACATAAAGGCCTCTTGAGTCTAATGTGCCCATTTTGAGGAAGTGAGTCTTTGTAGTATTTTCCTTTGCCAGGGCAGTCCAAAATTGTGAGGTTCACCAATGCCCCTGCATACAGACGTGCATGAGGGCCTGTAAACCTGAAGTGCCCATTGTAAGGAAGTGGGTCTATTTTAGTATAGCCCTTAGGCAGGGCAGCCAAAAATTGGGAGGCTCCACGTTGTCCCTGGATAGAGACGTGCATGATGGCCTGTAAACCTGAAGTGCCCATTGTAAGGAAGTGGGTCTATTTTAGTATAGCCCTTAGGCAGGGCAGCCAAAAATTGGGAGGCTCCACGTTGTCCCTGGGTAGA
The DNA here is from genome assembly GCF_048569485.1 of Anomaloglossus baeobatrachus. Classification (NCBI taxonomy): domain Eukaryota; kingdom Metazoa; phylum Chordata; class Amphibia; order Anura; family Aromobatidae; genus Anomaloglossus; species Anomaloglossus baeobatrachus. The sequence continues at coordinate 19,710,545 of NC_134362.1, forward strand.
GACGTGCATGAGGGCCTGTAAACCTGAAGTGTCCATTTTAAGGAAGTGGGTGTATTATAGTATAGCCCTTAGGCAGGGCAGCCAAAAATTGGGAGGCTCCACGTTGTCCCTGGGTAGAGACGTGCATGAGGGCCTCAAAACATTAAGTGTCCATTTTAAGGAAGTGGGTGTATTATAGTATAGCCCTTAGGCAGGGCAGCCAAAAATTGGGAGGCTCCACGTTGTCCCTGGGTAGAGACGTGCATGAGGGCCTCAAAACATTGTTCCCATTGCAAAGGAGCGGGTCTCCTGTCGTTGTAATGTCCATTCTGCAAAGAATGGGCGAAAAAATTTACCACTGGGGGTATACCTGAAACAAAGGCCTAAGTATTGCAATTTGTAACGGTCATCATCATGGTGGCGCATGAGGAGAAGGAGGAGCAGTCCAGCGATTATCCAAAGTCCAGAAGTGTGTACCCATGGGTGAGTGGAGGTACATGGCAAACTTTAAATTCCGCTCTCATTTGCTGGTGGTGTGGTGAAGTCTGGCCCAATCCAACCCTTGTTCATCTTGATCAGAGTCAGCCTGTCAGCATTTTCAGTTGACAGGCGGGTGCGTTTATCTGTAATGATTCCACCTGCGGCACTAAAAACACGCTCTGACAAAACGCTAGCAGCAGGGCAGGCCAGGACTTCCAAGGCGTAGAGAGCCAATTCATGCCACGTGTCCAGCTTGGATACCCAATAATTGTAAGGCACAGAGGAATGTCGGAGTACAGTTGTTCGATCTGCAAGGTACTCCTTCAGCATCTGGGCAAACTTAGGATTTCTTGTGGCACTACCCCGCACCTCAGGGGCTGTGGTACGTGAGGGGCTGAGAAAACTGTCCCACATCTTAAAGACTGTTCCCCTACCTCTGGCGGATTGGACTTGTGCCTCTCTCGGCTGTACGCCTCGGTTGTCCACTGATTCATGACCTATGCCGCTAGCGTTTTGTGAGGGGAATGCTTTGCCTACTTCCGTGAGTATGGCCTTCCGAAACTGCTGCATTTTGGTTGACCTCTCCTCCACGGGAATAAGAGACAAAAAGTTCTCCTTGTAGCGTGGGTCTAACAGTGTTACCAACCAGTAATGATTGTCGGCCAAGATGTTCTTAACGCGAGGGTCACGAGACAGGCAGCTTACCATAAAGTCAGCCATGTGCGCCAGACTCTTAACAGCCAGTACTTCAGTAGCCTGACCAACAAGATGACTGAACATGCTGTCCTCCTCCTCCTCCTCCTCCTCCTCCTCCTCATCATCTACCCTGTCCTCTGGCCAGCCACGCTGAACCGAGGATATGACTGGTGTGCATGTCATATCCTCAATTTGGCCGGAGAGTTGCTCCATGTCTTCATCCTCCTCCTCCTCGTCATAGTCCTCCACTGCACGTTGTGATGAGACGAGGCTGGGCTGTGTGTTATCACCCACACCCACTACTGTTTCTTGCTGCAACTCATCGCGCTCCGCCTGCAATGCATCATGTTTGTTTTTCAGCAGAGACCGTTTTAGAAGGCAGAGTAGCGGTATGGTGACGCTAATAATGGCGTCATCACCACTCACCATCTTGGTGGAGTCCTCAAAGTTTTGGAGGATGGTACATAGGTCTGACATCCATCTCCACTCCTCAGGTGTTATGTGTGGAGTTTGACCCATTTCCCGACGGCTTAGGTGATGCAGGTACTCAACAACTGCCCTCTTCTGCTCACATATCCTGACCAACATGTGCAGAGTTGAATTCCAACGCGTGGGGACATCACACACCAGTCTGTGAGCCGGAAGATGCAAACGGCGCTGAAAGCCGGCAAGGCCGGCTGAAGCAGTAGGTGACTTTCGAAAATGTGCAGACAGGCGGCGAACTTTTACCAGCAGATCAGACAGCTCTGGGTATGACTTTATAAACTGCTGAACCACGAGGTTGAGCACATGGGCCACGCATGGAACATGTGTCAGCTGGCCTCGCCTCAAAGCCGCCACCAGGTTCCGGCCATTGTCACACACGACCTTTCCTGGCTTTAGGTTCAGAGGTGTGAGCCAGTGATCTGCCTGCTGTTTCAGAGCTGTCCACAGCTCTTCTGCATTGTGGGGTTTGTCACCTATGCAGATTAGCTTCAGCACAGCCTGTTGCCGCTTCGCCGAGGCAGTGCTGCAGTGCTTCCAGCTTGTGACTGGTGTGGAGGGCACAGTGGATGAGGATGCGCAGGAGGAGGAGGAGGCTGAAGAGCATGACATTCCAGAGCTGTAGAGTGTGGGTGAAACACTGACTGAGGTAGGGCCTGCAAACCTTGGTGTGGGAAGGACGTGTTCCGTCCCTCGCTCAGACTGGGTCCCAGCTTCCACAATATTAACCCAGTGTGCCGTCAACGAGATGTAGCGGCCTTGCCCACAAGCACTTGTCCACGTGTCTGTGGTTAGGTGGACCTTGGGTGAAACAGCGTTGTTCAGGGCACGTGTGATGTTTTGTGACACGTGGTTATGCAACGCGGGGACGGCACACCGGGAGAAATAGTGGCGGCTGGGGACCGAGTAACGTGGGACAGCTGCCGCCATCAGGTCACGGAATGCTTCTGTCTCCACCAGCCTAAAAGGCAACATTTCCAGCGCAAGCAGTCGCGAAATGTTAGCATTTAGAACTGTGGCATGTGGGGTGTTGGCAGTGTATTTGCGCCTGCGTTCAAAGGTTTGCTGAATGGATAACTGAACGCTGCGCTGGGACAAGGACGTGCTTGATGATGGTGTTCTTTCTGCGTAGGCAACTGCAGGTGCAGGAGTGGAGGAGGCTTGTTCGCAGGCAGCATGGACAGAGGATTGGCTCGCATGCACAACCAGCGAAGACGTAGCAGTGACATCAGCAAGCACTGCTCCTCGACTCTGTTGTACTTCCCACAAAGTCGGGTGCTTGGCTGACATGTGCCTGATCATGCTGGTGGTGGTCAGGCTGCTAGTTTTGGTACCCCTGCTGATGCTGGCACGGCAGGTGTTGCAAATGGCCTTTTTTGAATCATCTGGATCCAACTTAAAAAACTGCCAGACTCGGGAAGACCTAACATTTGTACAGGCACCTTGTGTCGTCGTGTTGTTCCGGGGAACGGTTGCCTGACTTCTGCCTGGGGCCACCACCCTGCTTCTTACTGCCTGTTGTGATGCTACGCCTCCCTCCCCCTGTGCACTGCTGTCCTCGCTCTGCATATCCTCCTGCCAGGTTGGGTCAGTTACTGGATCATCCACCACGTCGTCTTCCTCTTCCGCACCCTGCTCCTCCTCCTGACTTGCTGACAATTGTGTCTCATCATCGTCCACCACTTGTTGAGACACGTTGCCAACTTCGTGAGAACGTGGCTGCTCAAATATTTGGCCATCTGTACAGACGATCTCCTCATGACCCACTTCAATATGAGCTGGCGAGAGGCCAGAATGTGTGAATGGAAACGTGAACAGCTCTTCCGAGTGTCCAAGTGTGGGATCATTAATGTCCGAGGAGGACGTGTACTCAGCCTGGTGGTAGGAAGGAGGATCAGGTTCAGAAATGTGCGGTGCAGTATCACGGCTACTGACACTTGACCGTGTGGAAGACAGAGTGTTTGTGGTGGTGCCAATCTGACTGGAAGCATTATCTGCTATCCAACTAACAACCTGTTGACACTGGTCTTGGTTCAAGAGCGGTGTACTGCTGCGGTCCCCAAGAATTTGGGACAGGACGTGCGAGCGACTAGATGTGGCCCTTTGTTGTGGCGAAATTAGAGCTTGCCCACGACCTCGGCCTCTGCCTGCACCACCATCACGTCCACTTCCTTGTTCCTTGCCAATGCCCTTGCGCATTTTGCAATGCTGTGCACTGCTGACGTGTATATTCACTACTTGTGCGTTATATCAAAGTGTGTGGAAATTGCACACCAGTGCACCTGTACGCTGCCACCAACAGGCACACACGTGCGGTTTTAAAAACCAAGCACGGACGCAATAATAACCTAACAGGTTTTTTTGGGGAGCGACAATTACAGACAAGTCAGACACTATCTGGACTGTTTTACACTGTGTACACCAGCCCCAGATATGATGAAGGCTGGTATACGGTCACCACTACCCTGCCTGCCTGCCTGCCTGTATACTGGTACAATAGTCCTGACAAGGACTCTTTTGGTCACTAGCCTGTATTCAGACCTGGCTATACCCTGCCTGTATATAGCAACAATAGTCCTGAGAAGGACTCTGCTACTGTACTCCGACCTGGCTATACCCTGCCTGCCTGTATACAACTAGAATAGTCCTGAGAAGGACTTCTGGTCACACTGTTTGCAGCCCTGCAACTGAAAAAGCTATAAAGGGCCGCAAAGCTTTCCCTGAATCAGCGACACTCTCCCTGCACTGACAGTCTGGATAGCTGTGTGCAGAGCACAGCGCGCCCGCCGGTATAAAGGCTCGGTCACGCTGTGCAGGCCGGCCAATCACTGCAATTCCACAACTAACAGGGCTGTGGCATTGCAGTGGTCTGCCAGCCAATCCCTGCATGAGGGCTGGCTCTCAAAAGAGCGCCAACATGCAGAAATGAAGACCACGAGTACAGCACGAGTATCGCGAGATTACTCGGTCCCCGCCGAGCAGCCCGAGTACAGCGATACTCGTGCGAGTACCGAGTAGTGACAAGCATGCTCGCTCATCACTACCTAATATTTATACAAACTCATCTTTTGTTGGGTTGGGGTCGGTCACAGCTTAAAATTAACCGTTGTAATTGTCCAACCGGCTATACAATTTCTAACGAGGCGTAATGCCAGGCCGGACTCCCGGCGCAATCAGCCTTCGCTTAACGTCCACCATTTTCAACCACTGACCGCTGTGACTTAAAACAATATAACATACAACAAAGGGCGGGGTGGGGGGGGGGGGGTTCAGCAGCGCAAGTGTGTCCGGGTGACCAGTAGCACAGCAGCGTCCCGGTCTCAGGAGGAGGAGAGGCCGAATCCAGGAAGTAAGGGGGATTATATAGTGGATCCAATAGTAAGGAAAACAGTGGGATTGGACACCTTAAAAAGGGGGCAGTGTTCGGGCACGGGATTTTAACTCCTTACATACCGTGCTCCGCAGTCCTGGTGCATTCGGTGCAGCCTCACTGACATGCCCTACACTTTGCTCCTGATACAATGGCTCGGGTATCATGTAGGAAATTTACAGGACTGTCCGGGTAAGTCTGCATAACTGTAGGTCAACAGTAGTAAACAGTATATATTCATAGGGTCGACCTGGTATGTTGATGCTTGATTTGTTTAAAGTGGGAGCTATTGAGTTGATTGAGCCCAAAGGGCGATGTGTATTTGTCTGGAGGCGGTTGAGCACTGGATATATGGCAGAATGGGCGGCACGGTGGCTCAGTGGTTAGCACTGCAGTCTAGTGGTGGCTCAGTGGTTAGCACTGCAGTCTTGTGGTGGCTCAGTGGTTAGCACTGCAGCCATGTGGTGGCTCAGTGGTTAGCACTGCAGCCATGTGGTGGCTCAGTGGTTAGCACTGCAGTCTTGTGGTGGCTCAGTGGTTAGCACTGCAGTCTTGTGGTGGCTCAGTGGTTAGCACTGCAGTCTTGTGGTGGCTCAGTGGTTAGCACTGCAGTCTTGCAGCGCTGGGGTCCTGGGTTCAAATCCCACCACGGACACCATCTGCAAGGAGTTTGTATGTTCTCCCCGTGTTTGCGTGCGTTTCCTCCGGGTTCTCCGGTTTCCTCCCACACTCCAAAGACATACAGATAGGGACTCTAGATTGTGAGCCCCAATGGGGACAGTGTTGCCAATGTATGTAAAGTGCTGTGGAATTAATAGCGCTATATAAATGAATAAAATTATTAAATTATTATTAATTGGTTATACGGCTCAAAAGTAGAAAGGTCAGAATAATGAATACCCCGGTCCGTGGGAGCCGGGTACCAATAGAGAGGCTGGTGTGACTGCTTATAACTAATAGCAGGTTGGTAGCCAAGTAATATACAGAGATGCTCTGGGCGTGAATATCCTGTACTGGGATCAAAACTGAAATAAAACTCCATCATTGGTATAGGATAGTTGCCAGGGGAAAAGAGGCCTGGGCCCTGATCTGGGCCTGCAGGGAGAGCGGTGTCCTAGATCACAGTGCACCCCTCTTTAAGAGAGGGTCAGCGGTACATGCACATGCTCTAGGAGCACAACCGGAAGACCTGTACCATGTGCACAGGCCACAGGAGGGGGAAGCAGGAGGCACCCACAAGGAGCGCCACAGGATACCGGATAGCATAAGTGAGCACGCATCCCGCGGGGAGAGGAGCAAGGGGTGCAGGGAGGCCTTTGACAGATTTTAAATGAGGCAATATTGAAAGAAAACTGAAATCTTGCAGTTTTCACTCAGAGCCACACATTAGGCTGACACTTCCTGTTCTGAAGAGATCACTGCTTCGTTGTCTCATCACCATCACAGATAGGAGCACAAAGACAGAGAAATATATATATATATATATATATATATATATATATATATATATATATATACACACACACACACACACACACACACTCACACTCACATGTATAAAAACAAAAAAAAGGCAGAAATATACTTCTCAATATAGGGCCTTGTAGTAGGCAAGTTTGAATACATTATTTTCCATAAGGGGGAACATTGATCCCATGGCACTAGATCCATTCTGCAGTTATGGAAGCTTTAGTCTCGGCCTGCCCCCGGCCAGGGGCTGCCTGCCCCCACTTTCAGCTTGACAATCCGTTACACTGCCGACAATCTGCACATTCAGTGCCGTCTGCACCCTTCCATTAATGAGTTCTCATTTCAAGCCATTACCGAGTGTCCTTGCGAGATTGTCATTATTAGCTGCCAGTATAATATATTATATAATGTTCTTCTTCCATAACATCTGCTATTTTATCATTACCAGTGACTCCAACATGCACGTCACTAATTTAAATACATCATCTGCTACGAAGAGGAAAATATAACCAAATTATAGAGGATAATGAAATCGTGTTGTGTAGTATTTGCTGCAAAAATTGTGCATTTCATATTTTCTAGGCCAAAAAAATAAAAAGGGTCAACTTTTATCAGCAACTGCCTATGGGCCAGATTCATTATTTGCTTATTCTTTAAAGGACACTTCTTTTCTTTTGGCTGCTGTTGTTGACTTTTTTATACCCAATTCTTCAGAATGGTACATGCTGTTCATAAACTTTGTGTAAAACCAAAGCATTTTTATTTAGTAAATTAAACACATGTTCCAGTAAACTATTGCACAATTTGCAGGGGGGAGGGGTTTGGATTATATATACAGTACTCAAAAATGTTGCATCTTTATGAAGTGTTGTAAAAAGAAATGAATTAGCCAAAAACATCTGGAAACCTTAAAGACACTGAAACCTCCACAATGACAAGTAATAAACTAAAGGCCCCGTCACACACAGAGATAAATCTTTGGCAGATCTGTGGTTGCAGTGAAATCATGGACGTATTCTTCCATTTGTACACAGCCACAAACCTGGCACTGATTGTCCACAATTTCACTGCAACCACAGATTGCCGCAGATTTATCTCTGTGTGTGACAGGGCCTTAAGAAATAACAGGACAACATGTGGTGTTGTTGACATTTTTGTACTCAATTCTTCAGAATGGCACTTGGTGTTATTTAACTTTGTGTAAAACCAAAAATTCTTTATCATTTTTTTTTGTCAAAAGAACACATGTTCCAGTAAAATATTGCACAAATTGCAGGGGGGAGGGGTTTGGATTATATCTGCTCAAAAATGTTGCATCTTTTTGAAATGTCGTAAAGGTGTGAATTAGCCAAAAATATCTGAAAACCTACAAAATGACAAGTTATAAAGAAAAAAAAAGGAAAACACAAGTAAAATAGACTTTAAATGATGCAAACTAAAAGAAGATTAAGGATCTTGAGTATTCTGTCATAGGCTACTTTCACACATCAGTTTTTTCCCATCAGGTACAATCCGGAAAAAAACGGGTAAACCGGATCCGGTATCGCATCCGGTTTATCCCCATAGACTTGCATTGTAACCGGATTGTACCTGATGGCTTTGCGGTGCATCCGTTTTTTTCCGGATGCGGCAAAATAAATAAATGCGGCGGCCGGATAGAACGTTCCCTGCAACGTTTTTTGCTCCGGCAAAAAAAAACCGCATCGCGCCGCATCCGGCCGCTGCGGCGCATTTTCAATGCATGCCTATGGATGCCGGATGCGGCGCGATGCGGAAAAAAACGCATCCGGCCGCCGCATGCGTTTTTTTCCACTGCGCATGCTCAGTAGTGTGCCGCAACCGGAAAAAAACGGACCGGCCGCATGTAAAAACTTATGCAAAGGATGCGGTGTTTTCAACGCATCCGTTGCATAGGTTTCACAGCCGGATTGAGCCGCGCTGCTCAAACCGGATGTGTGAAAGTAGCCATATATAAAAAGTCAGCATGAGAGTTTTTTTTTTTTTCATCTCTCATTTCCTGGGAAGCAGTCTATTTAGTTAAAGGGGTTTTCCATACTTGCGGGTAGTCTACAGTCACTGCACACTGTCAGGATGGTCAGCGGGTGCTCTCATGACCACAGGTATCAGACTTTCTCTCTTCCAGCCACATTCAGACTAGACTTGTTCAGAATTCACGTGTCCACCCTCTCCTGCCTGCTCAGTCACATTTTTTTTTCCTATGAGATAAACTTAGTAAAAAAAGAATGAACAACTGCCCCTCGACAATACTTTGGGTCACAGCTTCATACACATTGTTAGTGACCAATTGGTCCCATGTGCACTGGCACCTGTGACTGTTTCATTGTGGCACGGTCCATAGGCATCTGCTCTTGTTGTATTCATATCATATACATTTGCATTCTCTTGTATTAAAGGGGCTGTCCAGCTGATGAAAACAATTATAAAAGAAGGTCAGATTGGCTTCCTGGTTCCCCACCGGTCTTCGTACTTCCGTCTCCATCAACAAACTTCCCTATTGGTCTCTGCATCTGCATTTCCCTCTTAATTTCCTACTCCAGTAATGATCTGCCCCACCAGTCTATGTATTTACTGCTCCGTGTATTACGTCTCCCACCGGCCTGAATGTTTCATACTCAATATATGTATTGCCATCACAGACATGTGACTACTGTAGCCAATCAGTGGCTGTAGCAGGTCATCGCTGCAGCTAATGATTGTCGTCAGTGGTCACATGTCTATCAGGATATCATTGCTGTCACAGGAAGTACAGAGACCAGTCGGGCAGCAGAAAGGACAAGAACAACAAAAAGATCAATAGTGTATCGCTTATTTTTTAAAGCCATTCAGATTTTTAAAAATGTTTTCAAGCCATTCTGCGCAATAAAAAAAAAAAAAAAATTATTGGGTGTAAAACCAAGAACACTGGATTTCTGTTGACTTCACAGTAATCCATGGCTATAGCGTCTATTCTACCTCATATATGTCACTAAACTGCAAGAAGACGTTGGGGTTGGAATTAAGAATGTCATGTTCCCTATACATGTACAATATAGACACTGCACTCTCTATTCAAAGAACGAGGTATATAAAGACCAACAAAGTAGTTTTAGTTCAAAAGGTTTTTTGTTTTTTTTATTTTTATATTTTCAATGCTATAAGGTAATAAAAGTGATTATAATACATATGGTGGGACGTTTCGGCCATAACACTGGCCTTCTTCACGCCGTATTACACTGGAAAGAGGGTAAAAACAAGACAAAATCAATATACATGAAAAAAAAGGAAAAATAAAAGAAAGGGGTTTTTTTACATATAATTACATATATACATTTTTTGGTAGTTGCTTAATAGTAAGGACTCTTAATCCATGTCAATATTAGTTCCTTGGACGTATAATATGCAACTCTATACAGTAAGTTACCATAGATGTATTAGAAAAAGAAAGGATAATAGCAACAGTAGTGAAGGTGGCAATAAAGCACCTACCTCCAAAGAAGTGGGGGAAATTGGTTCCAATAGATGCAGGGAGTGTGTACAGAGAAGTATAGAGTAGGGGGACACCCTAGGTATTATTTTTCTGTTGGTCACAGAAGAAAATTCCTGCAAATAAAGGTAGATAGGGTGAGATTGGAGTAGATGGAACATCTGACTAAGGTAAGTATACCCAGGTGAGCATACCTGGTGGATAAGGTGTCTCAGGGTATGTTTGTTCTGGAAAGGTCTAGTGAGTGCATCAGCAGAGCATTTTAACTTATGGTTTCTGAAATATAGGAAAAGAGTCAATGTGGTTTAAACAGATAGATTCTCAGTTTAATGCAAAAGGTGTTTTGACCAATTACCTTGTAATGATGCGCAACCTTAATTCAGTATTTATTGGAATAGTGTAGGGACCTAGTCTGAATTTAGTATTTTCAGATACGGGCTCACATTTTATGTCCTGTAAGGCAGGGAACATAAGCTGTTAGGAAGTGCATTGTAACTATAGTAGAAGGTTAACAAAGAACAGGTGGTACCTTATTGGACTCCACATGTGAAATAAAGCTAAAGACATGCACTGAAAAGGTCTTTGCAATGTGTAATTCCTATAAGACAAAATGGGCAGAGCTGATTCAGAATGAACCAATGCACTAAATGCCACTAGTGTAGAAAATGGGGATATTATACCTTTGAGCCGTTCAGGATATAATCCACCACTTGTAGAGAAAGAGAGTATGCAGAAATACACTTTCTATTATCTGGAAGAGGTAATATGCAACAGGGTTGGATACAGGTACTGGGACATGTAAATCCTGATATACTGAAGCAGTTTTGACTTAAAGCACATTACCTGTGTGATCCTTAAGCAGGAGATGTGTGCAGGGCAGTTTAAGGTGTCCCTCTATGGGATGGAAAGTCGGATTAGTGGAATGCAAGACAATGGTAAAGAAAGTGGTCCGGTTGGAGGGGTTGTGATGTTGCGTCCTACCTTAGAAGGCCGTCTTCCCAGACTGTGGCTGCTGCAAATGGGGACTGTGTATGCCGGCTATTTACTTCCGAAAACCGGAAGTCACGTCAGACGCCGGCGCATGCGCAGTAGCGTAGTGCGCTCGTGTTAGTGCAATTACGGTACCGTTAGGTATGTATTAGGGGAGCCGGCACCTGCGCAGTTAGCAATTTTCTGTACTTAGTGAGATAATCGTACTGGGAAGACGCTTATTCCTTCTATGTAGATGTTTGTGTATTCAACTGGTAAGAGGTTACAGGCTAAGAGAGGAATAGGAGAAGGCAGGCATAGTACAGGGGCAAGTGTCTGTATTAAATTATGTACGGCACATATACAATAGTAATTGGAACGCAAGGAATATATACGCTGTGAATAGAAACACAGACATAGGCAAAACCTAGCATGGGAAATATGACATCATAGTATCGTTTATGCGTACTCAATAAAACCTAGAAGCAAAAGGTTAATACACAAAGTAAAAGGGTCCCAATATGCTACGTAGTGCAAGGACAGTACAGTGTCTATAAAAATCTATTTTGGTGTTAATCTATACATTACCATCTAATAGAGAGTGCGCAGTGAAGACAGAAATGGTAGTAGAGGTTTTTCTTAGGTTTTCTGTAAAAAATAAGTAATCAGCACTTAGTTATGTCATAGACAACGTTTTATAGATGTATACACTTTAAGTGGGCCAATCTATTTCTCTATTGAGCCCTTTGGGTGCTAGAGTTTCGAGTTTATAAATCCAGAAACTTTCCCGTTTTTTCAGAAGCTCTATGTGGTTACCGCCACGTCTAGGTCTGAGCACTCTATCAATAACCTGGAACCGTAATTGCGCCACACTGTGCCTGGCCTCATGAAAATGAGAGGGGATGGGAAGCCATACTTTCCCACATCTAATCGTGGATTTGTGGCTGGCAATTCTGTCACCTACATGCTGTGTGGTCTCGCCGACATATAGCAAACCACAGGGACATTTGATTAGATATATCACAAAATTGCTTTCGCATGTAAAATGTTCTTTGATCTGGAAGCTTTTGCCGGACCTGGGGTGTACAAAGTGGTCACCCTTGATGACGTTTGAGCAAGAGGCACAACTGAGGCACGGAAAGGTGCCAGTACGTTTAGGCGCCAGAAGTGTTTGGGTATTGAATTTATCACTACCCACATCTGCTTTAACCAGTGAGTCTTTTATGTTAGGTGGTCTCCTTTTGCACATTAGTGGAGGAAGAATGAATGATCCTATATCTGGGTACGCCTTTTTAAGCAGTGGCCAATGTCGATGGATTATATTGTATACTAGGGGCATGGAGGGGTGATATGTATGTACAAATGGGATCAGTGTTATGGCCGAAACGTCCCACCATATGTATTATAATCACTTTTATTACCTTATAGCATTGAAAATATAAAAATAAAAAAAACAAAAAACCTTTTGAACTAAAACTACTTTGTTGGTCTTTATATACCTCGTTCTTTGAATAGAGAGTGCAGTGTCTATATTGTACATGATAGTCTGGACCCCGGTCCACTCACTAGCACCTCAAAAAATTTTCCAATAACTGAGTGCACACCATATATTTTTAGTTAATGTTCCCTATACAAGTTGATTTGCGTGGAATTTATTCCACGGGAATTGAAGTGGTTTATTAGGCGCTCAGGTCTCTCCACATACCAGATCAAAATAAGAAAAAATATTATACTCCCCTCAAATGTCCTGGCCCCTCGGCTCACACTCCCGATCTGGCTCGCTTCCTCCAGTCTTGTTTTCCACCTTGTGTCGTCTTTACTCAAAAGCCTCATTCAGTCGTTACTGATTTTCACCTATCAGAGCAGCAACAGTCTTAAGGGGGCTTTACACGCTACGATATTTCTAGCAATTGCTAGCGATATCGTATGCAAAAGCACCCGTCCCCGTCGTGCATGCGATATCGTGTGATCGCTGCCGCAGTGAACATTATCACTACGGCAGCGTTACATGCACATACCTGGTCGGCGTCGTCGCTGTGACTGCTGAACAATCCCTCCCTCAAGGGGGAGGTGCGTTCGGCGTCACCGCGACGGCACTAAGCGGCCGGCCAATCAATGCGGAGGGGCGGAGATGAGAGGGACAAAGATCCCGCCCACCTCCTTCCTTCCTCATTGCGGGCGGGACGCAGGTAAGGTGAGGTTCCTCGCTCCTGCGGTGTCACGCACCGCAGGAACAAGGAACAACATCTTTAAACAACCATTAACAATTTTTGGTTTTAGGGCAACCTCTCCATGGTGAACGATTTTCACTACTTTGGAGGACGTTTAAGGTTGCTGGTAAGTGTCACACATTGCGATACCGTTAATGATGCCGGATGTGCGTCACTAACGACGTGACCCCGACGATAAATCATTAACGATATCGTAGCGTGTAAAGCCCCCTTAAGTGTGGCGCTCACTAGGTCCGGTGTCATGAAGTGCGCCACCACAAGATGTCAAGACTAGTGATGGGCGAGCACTAAAATGCTCGAGTGCTCGGTACTCGAGTTGAGCAGGTTGGACGCTTCGACGGGCTTTGACTCAAGTAATGAGCATTATTGAAGTCAGTCAATGATTGTGCAGCTCTGCTCCCTGCCCACATACAGTCAACAATATACATACCATATACAGGAAAGGGTGTTATTTTTTGGGGGATATACTACATTTGATAACATTGTTTTTACACCCAGTGAGAGCCACTGAAAGACTGGAAGTGACTTTCACTGAATGGGGTTTGCTCTGTGTGTTCATTGTTTCAGAAAAAAACACATCCGAGCACCCACGATACTGGGCTGAGCACCCGCGATACTCGCTTTCTCCAATCTCGTTTTCCATCTTGAGTCGTCTTTACTCAAAAGCCTCACAGTCGTTATTGATTTTCACGTATGAAAACAACAATGGTCTTAGTCTGGCGCTCACTAGGTCCAGTGTCATGACGTACGTCACCACAAGACTAGTGATGGGCGAGCACTAAAATACTCGGGTGAGCAGTACTCAAGTTGATGGGCCTCGACTCGAGTAACATGCATTATGGAAGTCAATGATTGGGCAGTTCAGCTCTCTGCCCACATACAGCCAGCCATATACAGACCAGTTACGGGAGAGGGTGGTATTTTTTGTTTTCTTTTGGGGGGGGGGGGGGGATACACTACATTTCATAATAATCTTTTTTCCCCCAGTGAGAGCCATTGAAAGACTTCTAGTGGCTCTCACTGGGGAGCCGGCTACCAACATTCACTGAAGGGAGCCGGCTCTTTGTGTTTGTTGTTTCACATAGGACACATCCGAGCACTCGTGAAACTTGATAGAGTACCGAGCAGTTCCCAGCACACTTGCCTATCAGTAGTCAAGACATAACTTGAGCCCGAGTACCTTAATACTCGATTGAGTTCCGATTAGTGCCCAGCACACTTGCCTGTCAGTAGTCAAGACATAGCAAGAGCCCGATTACCCTGATGCTCTATCAAGTACCAAGCAGGTCCCAGCACACTTGCCTATCAGTCGTCAAGACATAGCTTGAGCCCTTGTCAATGTCAGAAGTGCTTAAGACTGAAGAAGATTGAAAACCAGACTGGAGCTAGGGGAAGACTGTTCGGAGACTTGTGGCACCAGGACAGGTGACTCACACCTAGGCCCCGAAATCTAAGGGGCTCAAAAAGACCCTTGCGCCTATATAAAAAGATCTATTCAATAAAGACTTGCAATAATTGGGGACCTCTTTGTCTGTCTCTATGTGTCTGTCTGTCCGTCTCCTTTCCACGTCCGTCTCTCTGTGTCTTTCCCTGTCTAATCTCGGTTTGTGTCTCTGTCTGTCTGTCTTTTTCTGTCTCTCTATCCATCTCTCCACAGACATCATATAACCTCACGCATAAGCTTCAACTAACAGTTTATTTGTTCCTATAGCAACCTCTGACAGATGCTATTGTGTCGCCCTGGGCAAGCCAGGGGACACAGGTCACACACCACCACACCCTACATCCCAGGTAGGCACATCTAAGCTGAACCAAAAATCCTTGTTGCCTTCCTCCAGAGGCTGATGATTGACACCAGGGGGTGGGCCAGGCGGTTGGCTCCGCCCACCAAGGAGATCACAGCTCTGGAGGCGGGAAGAACCAGGCAGAGTAGCCCGGGGAGGGCAAGAGTAAACAACAGAGTTGAGTGAGGAGCAGATAAGCTAAGTGGAAGTAAGGAAAGCAAGAGTGGTGACAGAGAGAGAGAGAAAAGCCAAAAGAGTCCAGCTAAGTGCAGGGCAGGTCAGCAAGGTCAGCAACGGCGGTGACTGTCTGGAGGGGGACCGTTTGGAAGTTCCTGGAAGGACCCCATAGGCTGTGTGCCCGGTGGTCTGGAGCAGTGTTCCGAAGGACAGTCAGCACCAGGGCAGGGGCCTCTCGGACCCCGGCAAGGCTTGGAGTCGCCGTAAATTGCCGAATCCGTCAGTGAAGGGGACGTAGATCCCCCAACAACCAAGACCCGAGTGAAGGCAACAGCCCAACCTGTACAACAGAGACACCGCCACCGCCAGGGCACCAGTTTCTGAGGGCCAGCGCCTGCGGGCAAAGAGTAGAGCTCCCCCGGTCCAGCTTGAAGCCGGGGAGCGGGTTACCGGTGGGGACCCATCGCAACCAACTAGTACACAAGGTGCAAGGAAGAGGGACATCACCGTCACCTACTGGGAGAGCAATTGCAGCCGTCCGTGGGACCGTCTTACCAGCCGTTTGGTTTACCGTACAAACTGTGTCCACGTCTCAGGCTGAGTGAGTACCACAGTGCCGCAAGGCACAGCGCTGCCCCCGCGTCCCTGCGCCCACCAGGCCCTGCACCTCCCAAGCCATCACCGGGCCCCGGGATCACCAACCCCTACCCACGGAGGGGCAACACAACACCTGGCTGCTCCGCATCACCATCCCCGGGATCCCCGTATTGAGCAGCGGTGGTGAAATCACCACAACCGTGGGTGGCGTCACGGACTATAAACAATCCCCACACCCAACAAACTCCTTTCACTCACGGGCGAGGAGTGCCGCTCGAGAAACCCCCGGGATCCGGCCTACAGCTCGAGCCACCACTGAGCAGCGGCCGCCGGACCCGAGCAGAAGGGGTGAGCGCGGTGTGCTGACACCCTCCTCCCCGCCCGCGACAACTTGGCGTCACGAACAGGATCTTACCGCTCTGCCGTCTGGTAGAGGTGCGCCTTGTTACCGCCGGAGGTATCCGGCAGAAAAATTTCAGAAGTCGCCATCTTTGGCGCGAAAAGTTCCCGCTCGAGCGTCTTCTCGAGCAGTAGAGGCGCGAAGGCCAAAACCCCGCCCTGAGAGAGGAGGGGCCGGAAAGAGCTAAGGGGGACGCGATGGCGGCTGGCCGCATGTAGCTGCGGCTATAAGAGCAGGGACGCCAGGACTCTGCAGACTGACTGGGTTCCTGGAAAGCACAACTGCCGAGATGTCCGCCCCACCTAGTTCTGCAGAGACTACCGAGCCGGTGTCTGGAACAGCAGCATGGTTGAGAGCCCGGGCGGTGGGGATCTGCCGTCGCTACCAGAGTTAGATCGGCGGGCTGATGGAGCAGTGGGCCGCGGAGGTAGAGGCCCTAGTTGCTGTGGCGCGAGTGTATGGAGTGGAGGCCGTGATGGAGGAGCTGGAGAATGACCCACGCCCCTGTGTCCCCGAGGGACCGGTCGCTGCGGCTGAAGGACCCGGTCTACCCCTGGCTCCTGTGTTACCTCCGTCCTGCTCGCTCGCGCGCTGCACCGCACCTGGCCCATCGGATGTACACCCTTCTGTAACTGCGGCGGGGGCAGAAGATAGCGACTTCGGGCCTGACACCGAGCCTGTGTCAGAAGAAGAGGAGGGGGTCGTTGCCCTGTCTGGCATGGAGGCCACTTATGTTCCCCGAGCCGGGGGCGACGGGTACCGAGCGGCCCTTCCACGCCGTGCTTGCTACGCACTGGAGGGGCTGGTGCCCGTGTCCTTCCACCCCGAACCGGGTGAGGAGGACGAAGACATCGAGTAGGGCAGTGGATGCCCGCAGCACCGTCCCCGTTGGGACCACCTGTTTGAAAGTTCTGCTAATGATAAGAAAGATGATTAACCGAAGTTTCACCTGATTCACCGTGTGATTTGCAACCGGCTGGAGCCGGCACCGTTGTCCCCGTGGGGACCGTTTAAAAATGCATGGGAACTATCCATGGACAAGCCCGTGAACTTGCAGGGCAACCACAGACGTTAGTGGCTTGTATATATGTTGGTTACCGTTACCGTTTTCCGCAGTGCCGTCTCCGGAGAGGCAGGTTGGAGGGAGGGCCCTCAGCAGAGCAGGCTGGGGCCCAGCCACCAAAGGAACCGGTGGCTACCCTCTGGAGGGAAGGACAGATCCCGCTCGGGTACCGTGTGCTGGACTGTGGGTCAAGGGGTGCTGCCTGGGCTTTAGGGGCAGCATCAGGGCCAGGTTGCTTGGGTGGGAGAGAGCGGAAACCGTAACCGTAAACCGTTGCAACGTTAAAAGTAAATGTGCCTCCCGTCTTGGGAAGAGTTATTAAAAATGTATATATGTTAATTTCCAAATGTTATCTTTTGCAGAAAAATAAAACCGGTGTAGGACGGCAGCCCGCGGACGGTCTGCATTTTGCTAAGGGGGAATGTGTCGCCCTGGGCAAGCCAGGGGACACAGGTCACACACCATCACACCCTACATCCCAGGTAGGCACATCTAAGCTGAACCAAAAATCCTTGTTGCCTTCCTCCAGAGGCTGATGATTCACACCAGGGGGTGGGCCAGGCGGTTGGCTCCGCCCACCAAGGAGATCACAGCTCTGGAGGCGGGAAGAACCAGGCAGAGTAGCCCGGGGAGGGCAAGAGTAAACAACAGAGTTGAGTGAGGAGCAGATAAGCTAAGTGGAAGTAAGGAAAGCAAGAGTGGTGACAGAGAGAGAGAGAAAAGCCAGAAGAGTCCAGCTAAGTGCAGGGCAGGTCAGCAAGGTCAGCAACGGCGGTGACTGTCTGGAGGGGGACCGTTTGGAAGTTCCTGGAAGGACCCCGTAGGCTGTGTGCCCGGTGGTCTGGAGCAGTGTTCCGAAGGACAGTCAGCACCAGGGCAGGGGCCTCTCGGACCCCGGCAAGGCTTGGAGTCGCCGTAAATTGCCGAATCCGTCAGTGAAGGGGACGTAGATCCCCCAACAACCAAGACCCGAGTGAAGGCAACAGCCCAACCTGTACAACAGAGACACCGCCACTGCCAGGGCACCAGTTTCTGAGGGCCAGCGCCTGCGGGCAAAGAGTAGAGCTCCCCCGGTCCAGCTTGAAGCCAGGGAGCGGGTTACCGGTGGGGACCCATCGCAACCAACTAGTACACAAGGTGCAAGGAAGAGGGACATCACCGTCACCTACTGGGAGAGCAATTGCAGCCGTCCGTGGGACCGTCTTACCAGCCGTTTGGTTTACCGTACAAACTGTGTCCACGTCTCAGGCTGAGTGAGTACCACAGTGCCGCAAGGCACAGCGCTGCCCCCGCGTCCCTGCGCCCACCAGGCCCTGCACCTCCCAAGCCATCACCGGGCCCCGGGATCACCAACCCCTACCCACGGAGGGGCAACACAACACCTGGCTGCTCCGCATCACCATCCCCGGGATCCCCGTATTGAGCAGCGGTGGTGAAATCACCACAACCGTGGGTGGCGTCACGGACTATAAACAATCCCCACACCCAACAAACCCCTTTCACTCACGGGCGAGGAGTGCCGCTCGAGAAACCCCCGGGATCCGGCCTACAGCTCGAGCCACCACTGAGCAGTGGCCGCCGGACCCGAGCAGAAGGGGTGAGCGCGGTGTGCTGACACCCTTCTCCCCGCCCGCGACACTATTAATAACCTATAGCTCACACCTCCATTCAGTTTAATGGCGGAAGGATTTTAGAGACTAATTGTAAAGCACGGGCTTAAATTTTTCTGTCAAAACATAGTCTACGACGTTCCCTGGGTCACATGAGGAGTCTGTGCAAAATATCGTGATTGTAAATGCGACTGTGCAGATTCCTTTAGCGGACATACATACACACACATACATACTGTGATAACACGCTCTGGGATCGCCTTTGCTGGGTTCAAAGGGCACGTATTCACCTCAGGCAGACAGCCGAATTCAAGGTGTAACTGACGCTTGGTCAGGTTTATTGCAGTGAAGCATAAACAAAAAGAAAAAAAAACACCAACAAAATAAATCCTTGCCTGTCCGGCACTAACTATACACGGTGTTATCCTAACTACCAACTGGAGGGCTTCTCCCTTCCAGCTAAACCATACAAACATCAGGCCCTGCTCCTCACAAGTGTCTCCTACACAGACAGGCTTACTGTGTTCCCAGATGGAGAGCCTCCCCCAACTTCCCAGATTCCTTTTACCTCCGTCCTTCACCTCCCATTAATCCATTAGTAGCCAGGTGATCCTGGCCAGGCTAAGTCACATAGGACCGATACCGGGGTGAGATATACCTGCCCTCATCCACTAAACCCACATGAGTCTCACATATCCCCCCCCTCTGCTCAGACCACTGCAGCTGAGCAACAGCACCCACAAAACAGTGCACACGAGACAGGGCATCAGCATTCCCCATCCGCACCCCCGGGCGGTGCTCCACTGTAAAACGGTAGGCCTGAAGTGCAAGGAACCACCGGGTCACTCGGCCATTCCGTTCCTTATTCAAGTGCATCCACTTGAGAGGGGCATGGTCAGTGATCAGCCGGAACTTCCTTCCTATCAAGTAATATTTAAGGGACTCTAGAGCCCACTTAATGGCTAAGCATTCTTTTTCCACTATGGCATAGTTGCGTTCATGCTTATTAAGTTTCCGACTAAGATAAAGGACCGGATGTTCCTCTCCGTCCTTCAGTTGTGACAATACAGCCCCTATACCGGCATCAGAAGCGTCCGTTTGGACCACGAACTCGCTGCGGAAGTCAGGAGTCATTAGCACAGGTTGAGAGCAAAGAGCTAGTTTTAAGTTATGGAAGGCTTCTTCGGCTGCCGTGGTCCATTTGATCATGACAGAGTCTTTCCCTTTGGTAAGGTCCGTCAGGGGAACAGCGGTAGCCGCGAAATTGGGAATGAACCGTCGGTAGTAGCCAGCTATTCCCAAAAACGCTCTCACCTGCTTCTTGTTGACTGGTTGCGGCCATTTCTGAATGGCTTGTATCTTGTCAATCTGGGGTTTAACAATTCCCCTCCCAATTACGTATCCCAAATACCGGGCTTCTTCCAGCCCGATATGACATTTCTTGGGGTTTGCTGTTAGACCCGCCTCCCGCAGGTCCTCAATCACAGCCTCTAGTTTCTGGAGGTGCGTCTCCCAGTCCAGGCTGTAAATGACTATGTCATCCAAATACGCAGAAGCATACTGCCTATGGGGCCTCAGGACTCGGTCCATCAACCTTTGAAAGGTTGCCGGTGCCCCGTGTAGTCCAAACGGCATATACACATACTGGTATAAACCTTCCGGTGTAGAAAACGCGGTTTTCTCTTAAGCGGCCTCTGTTAGCGGGATCTGCCAATAGCCCTTCGTTAAGTCTAGGGTCGTGATATACCGGGCTTTTCCAAGCCGATCTATTAATTCATCGACCCGTGGCATAGGGTATGCATCAAATTTGGAGACCGCATTTCATCTCCTGAAGTCATTGCAGAATCTAATGGAGCCGTCTGGTTTCGGTATTAACACAATCGGACTCGACCAGGCGCTATGCGATTCCTCGATTACACCTAACTCCAACATGGTCTTCACTTCTCGGGAGACAGCTTCCCGCCGAGCCTCCGGTATTCGGTAGGGCTTTACCTGAACTGTTACCCCAGGCTCTGTTATGATGTCATGTTTAATGAGAGTGGTCTGCCCGGGCTTTTCCGAGAAAAACTCGTGATTGTTGATTACAAACTGCTTGACGTCGGTCTTTTGCCGCTCCGACAGAGTCTCCGCCGTCCCGACATCCGGTATGGTCTGCTTGCAGACCGGAAGGGCCAGACCTGCTGACAGAGCTGGACGGTCCTTCCAGGGTTTTATCAGATTCACGTGATAAATCTGTTCAGGCTTCCTTTTACCAGCCTGGTACACTTTGTAGTTTACCTCACCCACCCGTTCCTTAATTTCAAAGGGGCCTTGCCACTTTGCCAGAAATTTGCTTTCTGCCGTGGGGACCAGGATCAACACCCTATCTCCGGGTGCAAAAGTACGGATCTTGGCCCCCCTATCATAAATCCTTTTCTGTGCTCCTTGAGCCTGTATCATATGCTCTTTAACGATGGGCATCACCGCCGCAATACGGTCCTGCATTTGGGTTACATGGTCTATTACGCTTTTGAACGGGGTGACCTGTCCCTCCCAGGTTTCTTTAGCGACATCTAACAGTCCACGGGGACGTCGGGCGTACAGAAGCTCGAAAGGAGAGAACCCGGTGGAAGACTGGGGCACCTCCCGGATGGCAAAAAGCAAATACGGGAGTAAGTAGTCCCAGTTCTTCCCGTCCTTGTCTATCGCCTTACGGAGCATCTGTTTCAAAGTTTTGTTAAACCGTTCGACCAGTCCGTCCGTTTGAGGGTGATACACGGAGGTGCGTAACTGTGCTATTTGTAACAGCCTGCAGAGTTCTTTCATTACTTTAGACATAAAGGGGGTTCCTTGGTCTGTGAGTATTTGTTTTGGGACACCAACCCGACTAAACACATGGACCAGCTCCTTGGCAATGGTCTTGGTGGCCGTGTTACGCAAAGGGATGGCCTCGGGGTAACGAGTGGCATAATCCAAGATGACAAGGATGTGCTGGTGTCCTCGTGCAGACTTGGGGAGGGGTCCAACTAAATCCATCCCAATTCTCTCAAATGGGATCTTGATGATAGGCAGAGGTACTAAGGGGCTACAGAAACGGGGCCTAGGCGCAGAGATTTGGCAGTCAGGACAAGACTCGCAATAGGTGCGAATATCGTGATGCATGCCGGGCCAAACAAAACAGTGTAATATCCTTTCGGTAGTTTTCTGGACCCCCAGGTGTCCCCCCATCATGTGTCCGTGTGCCAGGTCCAGCACTCTCCGCCTGTAGGCTCTCGGCACAACCAATCGTTGTACTGTGTCATCCCCCTTCTTCTCTATCTGATAGAGAAAGTCATTCTCCAGGGCCATGTAGGGGTAAGACAGCCTAGTACCTGCATCCACCTGCACCCCGTTTATCATTTTAACATTTTTTATAGCCTGAGAAAGGGTAGGATCTCTCATTTGCTCACTTTGGAAGTCATCTTTCTGGACTTCCAAATTCAGCCAAGAGGAAGGGGGACAGCCACCCGTGTCCGCCTCTGCCCCGGGTTCATCGGAATCACCCGCCAGAACTGAAAAGGGGAACTGGGGGTTGTTTTCAGCGGATTCCTCCTCTGAACCCTCTTGTGGGGCATCCTCTAGTGGCTCCGGGCCCACACAAGGTGTGGGAGAAGGATCATCCGTGCGGCTACCCTGGGGTACTAATTGGTTCTCCCACAACTGCCAGAAGTGGGGAAAATCCCTGCCCAAAATGATATCATGCAATAGTGCTGGTACTAGTCCCACCTTATGATGCACAGACCCATAGGGCGTAGTAATGCAGGAGACCGTTGTGAGGTACGAGCAGGTGTCTCCATGCACACATGTCACAGAGAATTTATCTGACGGTCCCATCGGGACTGCCACCAGACTGGCCTTTACCAGAGTCACCACACTTCCCGAGTCTAATAGTGCAACAACAGTATTGCCATCAATGGACACTTCACACAGGTGTTTTTTCATATCGCCTTGACATGCAGCAACACACACTACCCGTGCAACCATAGCCCTGCGTTTTTCAAAGTCCGTGACATCACACTGCATCGGTTCTGCAGTTACTGGACAGTTTGCAGCAATGTGGCCCGCCTCCTGGCAGCGGAAACACCTCACGGGCCCCTTGCTAAGACCATAGTTTGGCACCTTAGCCCTCACAGGGCCAGCAGTCCTGTTTTCCTCCTCCACTGCCTTAGGATATTTTCCTCCTCCCCATGACCCTGGAACAGTCTTACCAGATCCTCGTCGAGAAGGGGAAGAGCGAGGATGTGTAGCATCGTCCATAAGTCCTTCTGCCAAGGAATAACGCTCCACTAGATCCACTAGCTGATCCGCTGTCGTGGGGTTTCCATGGCTTACCCACCTCTTCAGAGATGGCGGTAGAGCTCTCAGGTATTTATCAAGAACGATTCTTTGTACCATCTCTGGCGCCGTCAGAACCTCGGGCTGTAGCCATTTCTTGGTCAAGTGAATGAGGTCAAACATCTGTGACCGCGGTGGTTTATCGGGCTGATAAGTCCATTGATGAACTCTCTGTGCTCGCACGGCCGTCGTCACTCCCAGCCGGGCAAGGATCTCGGCTTTTAGTTTATCAAAGTCATGCGCTGCTTCAGGCTCAAGATCAAAGTAGGCTTTTTGTGCCTCACCTGCCAGAAACGGTGCAAGCAAGTCGGCCCATCGCTCCTTTGGCCACTTTTCCCGCTCCGCCGTCCGTTCAAACGTGGTCAGGTAAGCTTCCACATCGTCCTCTGTGGTTAATTTCTGCCAGCACCGACTCACATGAATCACCCTCTGGTCAGCCTCCGCATTACTCTCCGGTACGGTCGCCAGACGCTGCGCCACCTGCTGCAAAAGTTGGCGGTCTTTAACCGTCGATTCCACCAGTTCCTTCAACTGTGCCGACATCAAGCGATTTGCCTCTTGCTGCACAGCTGCGGATTGTACCAGCGCTTTCACCACGTCATCCATTATGATGCGCTGTAACGTGCTGCCCGCGTTCTCCACCACAATGTGATAACACGCTCTGGGATCGCCTTTGCTGGGTTCAAAGGGCACGTATTCACCTCAGGCAGACAGCCGAATTCAAGGTGTAACTGACGCTTGGTCAGGTTTATTGCAGTGAAGCATAAACAAAAAGAAAAAAAAACACCAACAAAATAAATCCTTGCCTGTCCGGCACTAACTATACACGGTGTTATCCTAACTACCAACTGGAGGGCTTCTCCCTTCCAGCTAAACCATACAAACATCAGGCCCTGCTCCTCACAAGTGTCTCCTACACAGACAGGCTTACTGTGTTCCCAGATGGAGAGCCTCCCCCAACTTCCCAGATTCCTTTTACCTCCGTCCTTCACCTCCCATTAATCCATTAGTAGCCAGGTGATCCTGGCCAGGCTAAGTCACATAGGACCGATACCGGGGTGAGATATACCTGCCCTCATCCACTAAACCCACATGAGTCTCACAATACATACATACATACATACATACATACATACATACATACATACATACATACATACCTCAGCTTTATATAGTAGATTACACTTTTTTAAATCCTTCCCAGCCCTAAAAAGAATCAAGCAAATTGGTGACCAGTAAGATGCCATTTTTGCTTGTTTCAAGCTCACTAAATCCTAAAAAAATGCATCGGTTGCATCGAATCCAAAAATTTTTGGAAACGCAAAGTTATTTTGATTTTCTTTGAATTGATTTGTTCATCTCTACTAAAAATTGGAAGAAAAACAAAAATATTCTAAAAATGAATGCATTTGTCTAATATATGAAGCTTCTCCGGGATGGCACACTTATTTAAGACTTCTATTAAGAAGAGATTCGTCAATGAACCCGCGAGACGCAGCGCAGCCCGGGAAGCTCTCGGCAGCCGCCCGTCTTATTCGTGTCGTCTTCAGCATTCGTTTCCAGTTCTGTCATTACTTGGAGGACGGGTGACCTCTTGGTGGAGTATGTAAACTAATCTAGTTAGTTTTCCGGGGTAAACATACGGTATGCGATGTCTGCTTCCCTGAAGGGACAATCCCCCTGTCAGTACATGACAAGCTACATTAAGAGCCCATAATACAGTCTTGTGTATGAGTGACCTTTCGGAGAATTGTAGTTATTACCTAACAATATCCACTCATCTATTACCTGCCTCGCCGAAGAATTCCAGCGTCTTTAAAAAGCAGAAATATAGATGCTTGGCTTAGAAATTGAGAAATATGATTTAACTAGTGAAAAGGCCTTGGGCACTCAAACCTAATTCAATTTTTTTTCTCATTACCTGGGTGATTTTTAAGATGATGGTTGTAACCAGATGAGGCAGCGAAGCTAAGAGACCAGAATGAGTTTAATGTCTTACAGCCGAGCTAACTGGGGACGGAGAAACCCATCAGGAACCGCAATGCTGCATTAATGTGTCCCTACCACC
The DNA here is from genome assembly GCF_048569485.1 of Anomaloglossus baeobatrachus. Classification (NCBI taxonomy): domain Eukaryota; kingdom Metazoa; phylum Chordata; class Amphibia; order Anura; family Aromobatidae; genus Anomaloglossus; species Anomaloglossus baeobatrachus. Next base: position 19,735,759 of record NC_134362.1, read on the forward strand.
CCGGTGGAGGTGACAATGGGGAAATATGCCTTTATGCATCTATCGATGGGTTTACGATCTACTTCTACGTTCTACTACGATCTACGGAGGTCTACTAACCTTTCCAAGATTTCATTCCGGACTCAATTTTTCACCATATATATGAAATATACGGTATTATCGGGACAGGTTAGTAAATTTTCGACAGGCTGCAGTTCACATGACAACCACTAGGTGAACAGGTCTAGACACATACACCGTGTGCAGAATTATTAGGCAAGTTGTATTTTTGAGGATTTTTTTTTTATCATTGATCAACAACTATGTTCTCAATCAACCCAAAAGACTCATAAATATCAAAGCTTAATATTGTTGGAAGTTGGAGTGTTTTTTTTTTTAGATTTGGCTATCTTAGGAGGATATCTGTTTGTGCAGGTAACTATTACTGTGCAGAATTATTAGGCAAGTTGTATTTTTGAGGATTTTTTTATTATTGATCAACAACTATGTTTTCAATCAACCCAAAAGACTCAAATATCAAAGCTTAATATTTTTGGCAGTTGGAGGGGGTTTTTAGATTTGGCTATCTTAGGAGGATTCTGTTTGTGCAGGTGACTATTACTGTGCAGAATTATTAGGCAACTTAATAAAAACCAAATCTATTCCCATCTCACTTGTTTATTTTCACCAGGTAAACCAATATAACTGCACAAAATGTATAAACAAACATTTCTGACATGCAAAAACAAAACCCCAAAAAATGAGTGCCCAATATCGCCCCCTTTCTTTCTGATGACCCTCAGCAGCCGACCATCCATAGTGTGTCAGTTGCTTGATCTGTTTACGATCAGCATTGCGTGCAGCAGCCACCACAGCCTCCAGACACTTTTCCGAGAGGTGGGCTGGTTTTGCCCCCTGTAGATCTCACATTTTATGAGGGACCACAGGTTCTCTATGGGGTTCAGATGAAGGGAACAAGGAGGCCATGTCATTATTTTCCATCTTTTAGACCTGTACTGGCCAGCCACGCTGTGGAGTAGTTGGATGCATGTGATGGAGCATTGTCCTGCATGAAAATCATGTTTTCCTTGAACGATACCGACTTCTTCCTGTACCACTGCTTGAAGAAGTTGTCTTCCAGAAACTGGCAGTAGGTCTGGGAGATGAGCTTCACTCCATCCTCAACCCGAAAAGCTCCCACGAGTTCATCTTTGATGATCCCAGCCCATACCAGTGCCCACCTCCACCTTGCTGGCGTCTGAGTCGGAGTGGAGCGCTCTGCCCTTTACTGATCCAGCCTCTGGCCCATCCATCTGCCCATCAAGAGTCACTCTCATTTCATCAGTCCATAAAACCTTTGAAAAATCAGTCTTCAGATATTTCTTGGCCCAGTCTTGACGTTTTATCTTCTGTTTCTTGGTCAGAGGTGGTGGTTTTTCAGCCTTCCTTACCTTGGCCATGTCCCCGAGTATGGCACACCTTGTGCTTTTTGATACTCCAGTAACGTTGCAGCTCTGAAATATGACCAAACTGGAGGCAAATGGCATCTTGGCAGCTTCACACTTGATTTTCCTCAATTCATGGGCAGGTATTTTGCGCCTTTTTTGCCCATCACGCTTCTTGTGACCCTGTTGGCTATTTGTCATGAAACGCTTGATTGTTCGGTGATCACGCTTCAAAAGTTTGGCAATTTCAAGACTGCTGCATCCCTCTGCAAGACAACTCACAATATGGACTTTTCAGAGCCCGTCACATCTCTCTTCTGACCCATTTTGCCAAAGGAAAGCAAGTTGCCTAATAATTAAGCACACCTTATATAGGGTGTTGATGTTATTACACCGCACCCCTCCTCATTACAGAGATGCACATCACCGGATTTACTTCATTGGTAGTTGGCTCTCAGCCTATACAGCTTGGAGTAGGACGACATGTATAACAGGTATCATGTGAGCAAAATACTCATTTGCCTAATAATTCTGCACACAGTGTATACTGCGTTTCCCCAAAAATAAAACAGGGTCTTTTTTTTTGTCTTATATTTTCCCATGAACAAAAATCCACATTAACTCTTAAATAAATAAAAAAAAAAAAAATAAAAATAAATCAGCATTTATCAAATCTAATTGTCATCACATTCTGGAACATCAACATTTTGTGTTAATCCTATTACTGGTTTAGATGCACATTTTCTTATCTGATCTGCCATTTTCATGGTGCAGAACCCGCCTTATAATGGTTTCTACATGCTATATTTACAAAGGTATAAATCATCTGCTTAAATTTATTATTCTCTATATTCTAATAAGTTTACCCCAAAAAGAAAGGCACCCCCTAAAAGAACGCACTTACCAGACCTTAAATAATTAGCGTTGTCAAATGAATGGGCTCTCACGTACAAATCTGCGTCGCTGTCAGAACCCCGCGTGTTCTACAGTGGTTGTCTCCCCCTGGTGACTGGAAGCAGTATCACTCGTGCAGAGTGATACTGGTGCCCGATCTGTTTGTGAGAGCTGCAGTGCAATACAGGCGGAATGGCGAGGAACCTGACAGCGATGCAGATCTGTGTGTGAGAGCCCATCCACTGTCGTAACTTGCCAACTGTAATTGTTTGGGGTCTGGTAAGTGGAATTTTTTTTTCTTTGGGGGGGTCTACTTTCTGTTGGGAAGGTCTACTTTTTTATGAAGCGTCCTGCTGTATTTTGTTTGTTTTGGTTTACTTTTTTAGCTGCTTGGGCACTTCCTTATAAAACCGCAACTGGGACTTATTTTTTTGAGTAGGGCTTATATTTTAAACATTTTAAAAAGCCCCCAAAATCTTACTAGGGCTTATTTTTGGGGAAACAGGTTAGTTGAATAGTCTCCATACAAAGTATCCATAATTATGATTTGTTACAATTATTAAAACCTGAAATATAAAATATATAAAGAGAATAAGTAACGTAGGGCACGGGTCCCGATACAGTCCTGAGTGATACAAAAACAGGGGAAGCCATCAATATTTCATGATCAACTCTAGAGAGGTCTTCTTGACCTAGGATAAGAGAGGACAATGTGTGTGATTAAGGTTCTTATGACCAAATGAACTTATTCTGATGGTCCAAACCACATACGGGGGTGTGTGTGAAGTATTTAATCAGCCACCAATTTTGCAAGTTCTCCCACTTAAAAAGATGAGAGAGGCCTGTAATTGACATCATAGGTGACCACAACTATGAAAGACAAAATGTGAAAACAAATCCAGAAAACCACCTGGTCTGATTTGGCAAGATTTTTTTTGAAAACTATTGTGGAAAATAAGTATTTGGTCAATATCAGTGGTCTTCTATGTCTTCTATTTTCTTATTATTGCTCCCACAGTTGATTTCATCACACCAAGCTGCTTGCCTATTGCAGATTCAGTCTTCTCAGCCTGGTGCAGGGCTACAATTTTGTTTCTGGTGTCCTTCGACAGCTCTTTGGTCTTCACCATAGTGGAGTTTGAAGTGTGACTGTTTGAGGGTGTGAACAGGTGTCTTTTATACTGATAAGTTCAAACAGGAGACATTACTACAGGTAATGAGTGGAGGACAGAGGAGCCTCTTAAAAAAACGAGTTACAGGTCTGTGAGAGGAAATAATCTTGCATATTTTTAGGTGACTAAATACTTATTTACCAACTTTATTTGCAAAAAAAATATTGACAAATCAGACGTGGTGATTTTCTGGATTTGTTTTCTCATTGTGTCTCATATCAGAAGGGGCCCAGGAGAGAAATAGATATACCAGGAGGAGCCAAGGATTTGGGACATATATAACAAGATGTGTGACATATTTACTAGGATGGGGAACATACCAGGATGGGGGACATATTTACCAGGATGGGGGACATATTTACCAGGATGGGGGATATATTTACCAGGATGGGGGATATATTTACCAGGATGGGGGATATATTTACCAGGATGGGGGATAAATTTGCCAGGATGGGGGATAAATTTGCCAGGATGGGGGATATATTTACCAGGATGGGGGATAAATTTGCCAGGATGGGGGATAAATTTGCCAGGATGGGGGATATATTTACCAGGATGGGGGATAAATTTGCCAGGATGGGGGATAAATTTGCCAGGATGGGGGATAAATTTGCCAGGATGGGGGATAAATTTGCCAGGATGGAGAATAAATTTGCCAGGATGGGGGATAAATTTGCCAGGATGGGGGATAAATTTGCCAGGATGGGGGATAAATTTGCCATATAGGAGCCCAGGATGGAATACATTAGAACAGGATGAGGGACATTATTACATAATGGTGGGACTACAACTCAAATGTCTTAATAGGATGTAGAACACTAAATGATACATACATCTGACCAACATGCGAGGTGGGGGGAGGGCTCCAGTCCAAATTTTGCACCGGAGCTCATCGAACTCTAGTTACGCCACTATTAGAGACAGTTTTCTTTTACTGCACTTAAAGTGCACCAATCACCAGGATTTTCCTATATAACCTAAAGCCAGTGCTATACTGGCACTATCAGGCTGATTCTATACATACAGTGCTATACTGGCACTATCAGGCTGATTCTATACATACAGTGCTATACTGGCACTATCAGGCTGATTCTATACATACAGTGCTATACTGGCACTATCAGGCTGATTCTATACATACAGTGCTATACTGGCACTATCAGGCTGATTCTATACATACAGTGCTATACTGGCACTATCAGGCTGATACTATACATACAGTGCTATACTGGCACTATCAGGCTGATTCTATACATACAGTGCTGTACTGGCACTATCAGGCTGATTCTATACATACAGTGCTGTACTGGCACTATCAGGCTGATTCTATACATACAGTGCTATACTGGCATTATCAGGCTGATTCTATACATACAGTGCTATACTGGCGCTATCAGGCTCATTCTATACATACAGTGCTATACTGGCGCTATCAGGCTGATTCTATACATACAGTGCTATACTGGCACTATCAGGCTGATTCTATACATACAGTGCTATACTGGCACTATCAGGCTGATTCTATACATACAGTGCTATACTGGCACTATCAGGCTGATTCTATACATACAGTGCTATACTGGCACTATCAGGCTGATTCTATACATACAGTGCTATACTGGCACTATCAGGCTGAGTCTATACATACCTTAAGGCTATGTGCCCACGTAGCGTATTTTCATGCAGTTATACTGCGATCTACACCGCAGCATAACTGCATGCGTCCTGCGTCCCCAGCATAATCTATGAAGATTGTGCCTAATCCATGCCCACGTGGCATATTATAACGCAGCGCTTCGGCGCTGCGTTCTAAGAAGTGACATGTCACTTCTTTCGTGCACTTTACATGCAGCCCCCGCTCTGTCTATGGGAGGGGCTGCATGCAGAGCGCATGAAATCAGCTTTTCAGTACGCTCTGTTTCTGCAGCGATTTGAAGCGCACGTGTGCTTTTCAAATCGCTGCAGAAATGTCTGCAGGGACAGAACGCAACGTGGGCACATAGCCTTAGTTGTCAGCTAGGATGTATAGGTTTTGAAACACAAGCAAGTAAAGTTTGTAAAATAAGCAGCTTTTTGAGTAACAGCAGCTGCCGATCAGCTAATAGCTAGGGGGGGTATTCATAGTGACCCCGCCTCCCTGCCTGTTCGTCCTCTCCCTAGAATCATTTTACTTTGTGACTAGAAGGGCCTGTGCTGATGTCATACCCATGTGACCAGAAGGGGTGGGGCCTCAGCCAACAAGAAAATAATGTTGCTTCCTGGTATCAGCTATGTTCGCCGAGGCCTGCCCCTTCTGGTCACATGGGTATGACATCAGCACAAGTTCTTCTAGTCACAAAGTAAAACGATTCCATAATAGAATTAGCATAAATAACAGGGGGAGGATGGATAGACAGGGGGGCGAGAATCACTATGAATACACCCCCAGCTTTTAGCTGATCGGCAGCTGCTGTCACTCAAAAAGCTGCAGATTTTACAAACTTTACTTGCTTGTGTTTCAAAACCTATACATCTGAGCTGACCACTAAAGGTATGTATAGAATCAGCCTGATAACGCCAGTATAGCACTGGCTTTAGGTTATATAGGAAAATCCTGGAGTGCGTTTAACCCCTTCACGACCTTTGACGGATATGTCAGTCATGGAGCGTGTGATGTTAAGCCCCGCCCCCTACCGCGGGCAGGGTGCGGCGATCCGCGCACATATCAGCTGTTTTCAACAGCTGACATGTGTGCCTGCATGTTCCGAGTGGAATCGCATTCCACCCGGAACATTTACCCCTTATATCTCGCTGCCAAAGTCTGGCAGCGAGATGTATACTCGCAAGGCCATTATTTTCACTTACCGCCGCACCCACCGGAAGTCACGTGCATGATCACGTGACTTTTGGTGGTTGCCATGGTAGCACAGGGTCATGTGATGATGCCTATAGCTATCATGAGTAACTTTAGTTTTCACTCGGCCCGGAGCCGAATGAATCAGGAAGGGACTGTATCTGCTGTTTACTGCTGTAATCAGCAGATAGATCAGAGCGATCGGATTGCTGATCCATATAGCCCCCTACGGGGACTAGTAAAAAAAAAAAAAGTTTTAAGAAATAAAAAAAAAAAAACAACCCTAAAAGTTCAAATCACCCCCCTTTCACCGCATTGAAAATTAAAGGGTTAAAAAAAAATAAAAAACTATCGCCTCGTTCAGAAATGCCCGATCAAAATATAAAATCAATTCATCTGATTGGTAAATGGCGTAGTGGCAAAAAAATTCCAAACACCAAAATTACGTTTTTTGGTCGCCGCAAGTTTTACACAAAATGTAATAACAGGCGATCAAAGCGTAGCATCTGCCCAAAAATGGTACCATTAAAAATGTCAGCTCAAGACGCAAACAATAAGCCGTCACTGAGCCATAGATCCCAAAAAATGAGAACGCTGCGGGTTTCGGAAAATGGCGCAAATTGTACGCCACTTTTATTGGACAAGCTTGGGAATTTTTTTTAACCCCTTAGATACAAGTAAACCTATACATGTTTGGTGTCTACAATCTGGCACCGACCTGAGGCATCACAATGACACATCAGTTTTCCCATATAGTGAACACTGTGAATAAAACATCCCAAAATCTATTGTGCGATCATATTTCTTTTGCAGTTTTTCCCCACTTGGAATTTTTTTGCTGTTTTCCAGTACATTATAAAGTAAAACTTATGGTTTTATTTAAAAATTACAACTCGTCCCGCAAAAAACAAGCCCTCATATGGCAAGATTGACAGAAAAATAAAAAAGTTACGGCTCTCGGAAGAAGGGGAGCAAAAAAAACAAAAACGCAAAAACGGATAACGCCCGGGGGCTGAAGGGGTTTTAAAATGCGTATATTTTGGGTAAAAAAAAATAATATATGAGACTCTTTAGATTTTGCGTTATACTGAGCCTGATGAAGAGACCTGAGTAGTCTGGAAAGCTGCTATTTATTACCATCTTTTCAGTTAGCCATTAAAGGGAACCAAACATCAGGATTTTCATGTATAAGCTGCAGCCAGTGCAGCACTGGCACTATCAGGCACAGTGTGTACATACCATCAGGGGGCAGCTCGGGTGTTTAGGCAGTGAAATCCAACTTTATAAAGTTTGAAATTTCGTGCACTTTTTGATTGACGTGTGCACCTCTGCAGATAATGTCCGGGCGTGTTATGCAGGAGTTCCCCGCCCCCCCTCCAGCCTGTTCCTCCCTCTCTCCTGATGTCCGGGCGGGTTATGCAGGAGTTCCCCGCCCCCCCACCAGCCTGTTCCTCCCTCTCTCCTGATGTCCGGGCGTGTTATGCAGGAGTTCCCCGCCCCCCCACCAGCCTGTTCCTCCCTCTCTCCTGATGTCCGGGCGGGTTATGCAGGAGTTCCCCGCCCCCCCACCAGCCTGTTCCTCCCTCTCTCCTGATGTCCGGGCGTGTTATGCAGGAGTTCCCCGCCCCCCCACCAGCCTGTTCCTCCCTCTCTCCTGATGTCCGGGCGGGTTATGCAAGTGTTCCTCCCTCCCTCCTTCTGGCTGTATGCAAATATCTAATCTTCAGAAACATGGCGCCGGAGTGGGCCTCTGCGCATAGCGCTTATCTCCGGTGCCATGTTTCTGAAGCCCCCGCATTACACAACTTGGTGTCTGAGAGGGCGGCGCCACAGCGATGTCACACCGGCTGGTGTGTTGGCCCGGTGTCCTGGGGCGGCACGATACAGGAGCAGCAGGTAATCGCGTCCTCCGGTCACCTGTTCTGTCCTGTTGTAATCGCGCACGCTCCCGCGGTCACAACGGGCTGTGAAGAAATGAGGGCGCATGCACCGCCCTCTCAGACACCAAGTTGTGTAATGCGGGGGCTTCAGAAACATGGCGCCGGAGATAAGCGCTATGCGCAGAGGCCCACTCCGGCGCCATGTTTCTGAAGATTAGATATTTACATACAGCCAGAGGGAGGGAGGGAGGAACAGGCGGCGCGGGGGGCGTGGAACACTTGCATAACCCGCCCGGACATCAGGAGAGAGGGAGGAACATGCTGGTGGGGGGGGCGGGGAACTCCTGCATAACCCGCCCGGACATTATCTGCAGAGGTGCACACATCAATCAAAAAGTGCACGAAATTTCAAACTTTATAAAGTTGTATTTCACTGCCTAAACACCCGAGCTGCCCCCTGATGGTATGTACACACTGTGCATGATAGTGCCAGTACTGCACTGGCTGCAGCTTATACACGAAAATCCTGATGTTTGGTTCCCTTTAAAAGGTATCAACCACTGAGGATTCTCAGTTTTTTTAAACAATTTTGTTATCTCTACTGGCTAACACGGTACAAACATATATTTTACCTGTATAAGAGCTGGAATTGTGAAAGAGCAAAAAAAACAAAATAAACAAAAAATAAACAAAAAAAAACAAAAAACAGAATCAATTCTAAACAGCGCAAAAAGAAAAATAAATCCATTGTATTAGTCATCCGAGATTACGTGAAAGAGATTTTACTCACATTCCTCAAGGGCAATATATTAATCAAGGTTGTATCTACTAGATGAATGCGACAAATGTAATTTGTTGAAGCCCAAATTCATCAAGGTGTTTTCAATTAAAAGTTAACATCTATTTGGGAAGGATTCCCGAGCAGTCGCTACATGATTGCAGATTTATTTTTTATATATTTAAACTGATCAGGGTTTCTCATATAATCACGCTGCAGATTACATTACCAGCCCTGCTCCGTAGTGTGTGCCGAGGTTAATTTTAGTTCATTGAATGGCTCAATTTGATTTGTACTACCATAAGTGCCTTTTCAGATAAGATAAGGCAGCTTCTTGTTTGCAGAAAGTCCGGCCTGCTTTCTTCTGGTGTTGGAGAATTTTAACTTTTTATTGAAAAATGTTTCAAATGCGCAAACAGCTTGGATCGGGCATTCGAAGAACTGGTTCTCTTGCCAAGGTTTCGGCACCTTTGTCAGAAGCTTGGCAAACAGCGACATGTATCAAGTACGTGAGATAAACTTTTCCGAATTCTAAAAATAAAATCTCATCTGCTTATTTATTTGAAAGGTTTTCCCACTGTAGACACCAGAGTTGGGGAGGTCAACTTTGTAATTCTCATCTGACGAAAGAACTAAGGTCTCCTGGCAAATATTCGGAAAAGTTCTTTGACCTGTCCCACCACTTGGCAACTGTATAGTATTGTATTATCATTGTATTGTTCTTGTTATATTGCCATTGCAATCAGGTTTGACCCTTTTTTTTAAGGTTGTCCCGTCTCTCTTCATGTTGAGCAGCTGAGACGCAAGTAAGTGTCATGGGTATGTCACATGTGAGTCATATGGTTTCAGGCCATAGAAGGTCACAGCATTTGGAGTTTCATTGTTTCTGCTGTCCGTAGTCATTGGTATAGGTAGCTTTCCTGATGGATTAATTCATCTTTCCCCCTTTTGGGCCCAGCAAGAGCTCGCCTTCCAACCAGCTGCTGATCATCAGTATTCCCTTGGTGCTTATACAGTGCCTACAAGTAGTATTCAACCCCCTGCAGATTTAGCAGGTTTACACATTCGGAAGTAACTTGGCATTGTGACATTTGGACTGTAGATCAGCCTGGAAGTGTGAAATGCACTGCAGCAAAAAAGAATGTTATTTCTTTATTTGTTTTTTTTTAATTTGTGAAAAGTTTATTCAGAGGGTCATTTATTATTCAACCCCTCAAACCACCAGAATTCTGTTTGGTTCCCCTAAAGTATTAAGAAGTATTTCAGGCACAAAGAACAATGAGCTTCACATGTTTGATTTAATTATCATCTCTTTTTCCAGCCTTTTCTGACTAATTAAGACCCTCCCCAAACTTGTGAACAGCACTCATACTTGGTCAACATGGGAAAGACAAAGGAGCATTCCAAGGCCATCAGAGACAAGATCGTGGAGGGTCACAAGGCTGGAAAGGGGTATAAAACCCTTTCCAAGGAGTTGGAGCCTACCTGTCTCCACTGTTGGGAGCATCATCCGGAAGTGGAAGGCTTATGGAACTACTGTTAGCCTTCCACGGCCTGGACAGCCTTTGAAAGTTTCCACCCGTGCCGAGGCCAGGCTTGTCCGAAGAGTCAAGGCTAACCCAAGGACAACAAGGAAGGAGCTCCGGGGAAGATCTCATGGCAGTGGGGACATTGGTTTCAGTCAATACCATAAGTAACGTACTCCACCGCAATGGTCTCCGTTCCAGACGAGCCCGAAAGGTACCTTTACTTTCAAAGCGTCATGTCAAGGCTCATCTACAGTTTGCTCATGATCACTTGGAGGACTCTGAGACAGACTGGTTCAAGGTTCTCTGGTCTGATGAGACCAAGATCGAGATCTTTGGTGCCAACCACACACGTGATGTTTGGAGACTGGATGGCACTGCATACGACCCCAAGAATACCATCCCTACAGTCAAGCATGGTGGTGGCAGTATCATGCTGTGGGGCTGTTTCTCAGCCAAGGGGCCTGGCCATCTGGTCCCCCATCCATGGGAAGATGGATAGCACGGCCTACCTGGAGATTTTGGCCAAGAACCTCCGCTCCTCCATCAAGGATCTTAAGATGGGTCGTCATTTCATCTTCCAACAAGACAATGACCCAAAGCACACAGCCAAGAAAACCAAGGCCTGGTTCAAGAGGGAAAAAATCAAGGTGTTGCAGTGGCCTAGTCAGTCTCCTGACCTTAACCCAATTGAAAACTTGTGGAAGGAGCTCAAGATTAAAGTCCACATGAGACACCCAAAGAACCTAGATAACTTGGAGAAGATCTGCATGGATGAGTGGGCCAAGATAACTCCAGAGACCTGTGCCGGCCTGATCAGGTCTTATAAAAGACGATTATTAGCTGTAATTGCAAACAAGGGTTAATCCACAAAACATTAAACCTAGGGGTTGAATAATAATTGACCCACACTTTTATGTTGAAAATTTATTAAAATTTAACTGAGCAACATACCTTGTTGGTTTGTAAGATTTATGCATCTGTTAATAAATCCTGCTCTTGTTTGAAGTTTGCGGGCTCTAACTTATTTGCATCTTATCAAACCTGCTAAATCTGCAGGGGGTTGAATACTACTTGTAGGCACTGTATACCCCTTCCTTCCTTTGGGTTGGTGCTGAGGATATTTTTCAATTCCTTCAAGCCTTGGTTGCAAGCAGGTAGTTTGTACTCCTCTGTAGTATCGTTGCTGAACACTCTGCTGAACGTCCACCTGAGTCATCTGTGGATAAGTAGCTCTTCATGCTTTTTTCCCCCCGTGTGTCCTCCTTGTGTCTTCCTTTAGCATTTAGTAGGGTTGATGAAGCACTCATCCCACCTGTTCCCTATTTAGGGCTTAGCACTAGGGATACCTAGGGTCAGGTATCCGGCGCGGCATAGATGCAGAACCTATCTAGGGTGGTGAGGGACCCCAGAGACCAGCAGTAGGTTTGGTCAGGGGTCACTATCTTCTCATTCCCTAGACACAGGGTTTTTCCTTCCCTTCTGCTGTGCTCTTGGTACTTCCTCATACCTAGCGTGACAGTAAGTCTTTCTCAGCCATCATTCATAGTCCATTGTACTTCCCCAATTTAGAATTTTCTTTTCAGTGGCTGCAGAATTCAGCCTGAAAATAATTTCTGCTAGAATCTTCATAAACATCTCTCCAGTTGAGTTGAAGCTATCTGACGAAGTTCTTAGTGTGAGTACTGTTTCATACAGACATGCACAGAAACACTTGCAGCCTAGTTATGGAGCGACAATGACTCTTCAGGAGTTAAGTTTCAGACTCCAGTTGTCTTCTGCTCAAGCTTTGTGACCCATCGTTTCAGAATCTGGGAACACTAGAGGTTTTTTTTTGCAACTCTGATGAGTCTGTTGGACCCTAGTCTTCAGAGGCCTCATACATTAGTCAATGAATCCACCTATTTTAGAAGACTTTGCTGACCATGTAATGCATCAGAGGAGATAACGATCAGGTGTTCCAATTCCAAATTGATCAATCCTTTTGATTTTCAGGCAGATGTGCAACTGGAAGAAGAGTCCGGCAGCAAATTAACTCTTACTCCTCATAGACAACACTAACGCTCAGATTAGCTGAGAGTTCACAAGTATCTATGAGTTGTAAGAGTTAGTCCATCTAATTTGAGTAGCTACCAAAAGATTTTGGTGGAGAGAAAGGAGCCCTTATTTTATAGACAAATGGAAAGAGTGGTGCACACATTCTGTACCGCCATCATTGAGTCTTCACCTTCTTGTTGCTACCGCTACCTGTTCTTCTAATAGATGGAGGTTCCAAAAGGAGGAACTTTTCACTAGCAATCATCTATGATCACCTGAGCTTCCTATAATTTTGGTAAAAGGGTTGTCTACTACATTTACATTGATGGGATCCTTAAGATAGGTCAATATCTGATTGTACGGGGTCTGGCACCTAACACCTCCTCCGATCAACTGCTTTTGGTCCCGGTGGTGGCAACTGGAAACTCTCAGTTCTGGAGGTGCCCAGTCAACGGATTGCGGCCGTGGCTGGGAACTGCACATCCGCCTCTTATTAATTTGAATGGGAGGTGGATGAGCAGTACCCAGCTGTGGGTCCTATCAGAAGGGGGAACTTCGGACCTATGCCTTTCTAGCGATCAGCGTGAGTGAGGGGTGTCAGGCCCCAGCCGATCATACATTGTTGACCTAACCTAAGGATAGGCAATCAATGGTAAAGTAGTGGACAACCACTTTAAAATTCATCATACACATAAACAATGTAATTTAACATCTGAGGTGGAATTCTTCTTCGTAACCTTACAGCATCTATTGAATATCGAAATGTTCTCCTAGTTTCTCGATGGTCCGAGCCGTGCAGAAGTGGGCGCCGAGATGTCAGAATATTGTTCTGGGAAATAAGATATGAATACAACAAAATGTAAGTCCAGAGGCGTAAACTACACATCCTCCGTCTTGTCTCTGCTCAATATAAATACTATTATAAAGAAATGGTCTTTTAACTTCCTGGAGCTTTGGATGAAAATAATGACCCAAGAGTTCCATTTTTAACAAAGTTTTAAGTGATTTCACAGCAGATATTTCATTCCTTTGGTTACTGGGAAAGAAATGATACGAGCGTTGTGGCGGCTGCAGGAATTAATATTGTTTCCGCTGTATTGAATTGTCATTGGCCATCATATATTGTATCGAAGAATTACAGCCTCCTGAGGAATTATTCATTGCCACCAAAAGTCAGTTTTAAGAAACAATCCTATTTCTTTTCTTTTTTTTTTATCTATACAGAAAATCGTTATTTGGGTAGGACCAAGGAAGATCGTTGGCGTGAACAAGTTGGCTCACAGGTATGATGACGATCGATCGGTGATGTGAACATGGTAGTTCATGGGTATGACTATGATAGATTGGGTGCGTGAACATAGTAGTGCCTCATTATGATGAAGATAGAGTATTGGCAACTCATGGGTGTGAAAAAAAAACCTGTGGGCGTGAATAATTATACTCATGGGTGTTACCAAGGTAGCGTGAGTGTGAATGTAGTAAGTAGTTCCTTATGATGAAGATAGAATATTGGAGTGAATAAGGACATGACCAAAATAGAGTACTGGTGTGAAAACCAGAGATGTGTCTAGGGCGGGCAGGCAGGACATTTACCCCAGGCGCTGCCGACATGGGGCGCCATTGGGCTGCCTGATGTGGCGGTCCAAGGTGTCTACCTGGTGGCTGAATTTTCCGCCCTCTGTAGTGACAGCCGGCTTAGAGAAGGTGTAACGCACCGGCTCCCAGTGATCAATTGTAGTTAAGTGTGTCAGGTACAATTGAAGCCCTGACCACTGTCAGCTGATCACACCGCTGACGTCACTCCTCTGTGCCGTATAGGTAGCAGAAGTTTGGTGTGGCAAGTGAACTAGTGGAGCTAAAAACCAAAGATTTATTGTAATATGGGGAAGGGAGGGGGGGAGAAATTTGAGTACACAATATAATGAGAGAAAGTGGGGGGAATGTATGCGGACACAGTATGGGGAGTGAGGGGGGAAAGATATTTTAGTACACAGTGTGGGTAGCAATCGGGTTAATGTATGTGGACACAGTATGTGGAACGAGGGAGGAAAGATATTTTAGTACACAGTATGGGTAATTTGGGGGTAATGTATGTGTACACATTATGGGGGAGCGGGGGGTATATTTGAGATCATTATGGAGGGGATGGGTGCAGACACAGTATGGAGAGTAGGATTGTGGAGTTGATGAGGAGACAGTATTGGATGAGACAAATGTGAGTCGGGCCCAGAATAGAAACTGGGTAGTGGAGGGGGGCAGTATGCAGAAGGCGCAGCATGAATGACAGCGTATGGCCACAGCCAGAAGGGGACAATATGCTGAGGAGGGGGGAGTGTGATGAGGGAACACAATATAGAGATTGGGCAGTGTAAAGGAGACACATTTTAGAGAACAGTATGAAGAGAGGGCCCAGTTTGGAAAGTAGACGGCAGTACAGAGGGCATGTCACATAAGAGGGACTGTGTGTGCATCATATTTTGTGCAGGGAACAAGTTAAGTGCAATTATTTATTCAGGGGCACATCTTCGATATTGTTCTTCAGGAGCATTAGATTCACGCTGCTATTTTTAAGGGCACCGTGTTGGGTTGTGCTGCAGAAGGCAGGAGAAGATGGAAGTCTGCAGAGGTGAGCTGTGTATGTGAAAAGTCGTCATAGCATCTGGACAAGATGAAGAAGATAAAGGGAGGACTGCGATCAGAGACAATGTCATCTATAAGGTACCTGGATGTAAATAATTATTTGTGATATTGACTAATTCTCATCAGTACAGTGGTCCCTGTATGGTCTGATGACTGATTATTTACCATGGTCTGATGACTGATTATTTACCAATGTTAAGGATGTACTGGAAGTTGTAGGTTTAAGCAATACAAATGTATATAAGTCTGACCTGGCATATTTACAATGGATGTATCATGTACTGCTCATGATTCTAGTGATTTATTTCTGTACTGCTGGTGGTTCTGGTGATGTATTTTTGAGTTATTAGCTTTCATCCTGTAAATCAGTAACCTGGAAGATTACGTGATACACGGCTATATTAATAAAGTGTTGTGCCATCTGACAAGTTAAGGGTTACTATGTTTTTATTTATGTTAGGAGCATTAAAAGGGTTGTCAAAGTCTGTGATTTGTCTGTAGACTTCTGAATTCTCACAGTGTGCCAACAGCACGCGGTCAGGATTCTCTGGTGCCGGCGGTGGGAGCAAAAGGTCAGGAAACCTTAAGCATGCGATTTACATACATGCAATCACATGCCGACTAGACATGCATGGCCTTGCTCAAAGAACATTAATTGAGTAAGGCCAGACATGTCTAGTTGGAATGTAGCCGGAAGTATGCAAAATCACATAGCTGCGCTCACATGGCTGTCCACCCTTACCAGTGACAAGTGAAAGTCCTAAAAGTGTGCAGTTGGTGCACTGTGAGAATTCATAAGTCTGCAGTTACCTAAAAGGACTGCAGATGTTCATCTCAAGCCTGGACAAGCCATTTAGTGATAAAATGAAACACTGTAGCATGCCCAATCCTAATAGCGTGTACTGAATGTCAGGATTTTGCTCCACTTTCTCATTCTGTCATCACATGACCATTTCACTCATATGCGATTTTTATACATTTCTCATGAGACAACTTGTGGAAGTTCAGTTTGGCGGGTTCTTCTGTATTTTACATAAAAGTTGGGTTTGGGACCAGATCTTGATCTGAACCCCAATGGAAGACCCTAATTGGGTCCAGTCTCCGTCCACATGCAACCAGCCATAAACAGATCACTTCCTGAAGAAGGTGGACGGGATTTCTCCCTTGCCTTTTGGTTGCACACTACATCCAATTTTGTTACCCCCAGTGCAAACCAACGAAACACTGCAAGTGGCTCGGACTGGACTGAGCACAGAGCGTACCCAAGCACAGCGATGCTCATGTGAGTGGTCAGCATCCAAACTCCGAACCCAAACTCTTTTTTGCAAAGTCCATGTTCGATACGAACACCAAACTTCGTAATCACTCATCTCTAGTCCCAAGCCTTCTCCATCTCTTGAATCAGCCCGTTACGCCTCGATAAAGGGATGTTATGCACACAAACGTCTCTGATGACATCAACCCTTCATTTTGGGCAGAGGGTGGCCCATTTGTAACCCTCTTACAAACACATTGACATAGCAAGGCTGCAGAGGCTCTGGATGGTCTACGATGGGCCTTACTTGTTGCATTCGCCCCCAGGAGCCAACATGACGATTCTCTTCACTTCTGATCCACAGTCTCCATCTCTGGAGTCAGCCTGTTCTGCCTCGATCAAGGGATGTTCTGAAGACGAACATCACAGATGGCATCAGCCCTTCATTTTGGTCAGATGATTGCCCATTATTAACCCTCGTGCAAACATATTGACAAGGAAAGACTGCAGAGGCTCCGGTTGGTCTACGATGAGCCTTGCTTGTTGCATTCGCCCCCTAGGAGCCAACATGACAATTCTCTTCACTTCTGATCCACAGTCTCCATCTCTGGAGTCAGCCTGTTCTGCCTCGATCAAGGGATGTTCTGAAGACGAACATCTCAGATGGCATCAGCCCTTCATTTTGGTCAGATGATGGCCCATTTTTAGCCCTCTTACAAACACATCGACATAGCAAGGCTACTTAGGCTCTGGTTGGTCTACGATGGGCCTTCGCCCCCAGGAGCAAACATGACAAGCCTCTTAACGTCCGATCCACAGTCTCCATCTTTAGAGTCAACCTGTTCTGCCTCGATCAAGGGATGTTCTGAACACGAACATCTCAGATGGCATCAGCCCTTCATTTTGGTCAGATGATGGCCCATTTTTAGCCCTCTTACAAACACATCGACGTAGCAAGGCTGCTGAGGCTCCGGTTGGTCTACGATGGGCCTTGCTTGTTGCATTCTCCCCCAGGAGCCAACATGACAATTCTCTTCATTTCTGATCCACAGTGTTCAAAAAATGTATACATGATGTGAAGTTAATTAAAGCGGCTCGTATATCAGATTACAGCCGCATTTACATGAGCAAAGTTGTAAATCCTGATTGTGACAGCGCTGCACAGGAGAATGTCCCTGGAGCTGCCACAGGTATGACATATATCCCAAGGCTTTTACACAATGTCATTTCAGCAGCTGCAGCCGGGCCTATGAGTAATGCATCCGGCTAATTAAGCGGCATAAGCAGCAGTGATACCTTGTTTATGACCAGTAGGCCGAGCGCTGGAAGGATACGAGCGTTCTCCTCGTGAGGAATCTTCACTTAAAATGCTAAGAAAGAAAGGCTCCTTGGTCTGAGGAGACAAACATTCCCCTTAGAGCCCCATTAACGTTCCCGTATACACATCAAGGCATAAAGAAATTACAGAAACCAGCTTACAGGTCAGAGACATGTAAACAGCATCCACAGACGAATGGGGAAAATGCCAGCGTTCGCTATTCATCATCTATTTGTATATAAAATACAATTTATTGCTTTTGTGTTTTATGTATTATTCTCAAAATACATCCAAAGCTGCATTTAAAGGGAACTGGTCAGGATGATTTTACTACTGAAGCTAGTGGCATGGCCGGATAGGTCCTAGTGCAGTCACTGAAAGGATACCCATCTTGTAATAATTAAATATATTGTGATGCTGGACACTACGAGCAATATGAATAGAAGGCTAGTCAGACAAGCTGGGATCACAAACCAGGAGGTAACGTATAAGATTCAGGGAGCAGACAGCTGTGATCAGGAAGAGGTCCAAGGTCAGAAGCCGGGAGGTAACATATAAGGTTCAGGGAGCAGACAGAAATGTGGTCAGGAAGAGGTCCAAGGTCAGAAGCCAGGAGGTAACGTATAAGGTTCAGGGAACAGAAAGAGACATGGTCAGGAAGAGGTTTGTGGTCAGAAGCCAGGAGGCAACGTATAAGTCATAAGGAAGCAGACAGACATGGTCAGGAAGAGGCCCAAGGTCAGAAGGCGGGAGGTAACATATAAGGTTCAAGGGAGCAGACAGAAATGTGGTCAGGAAGAGGTCTGAGGTCAGAAGCCGGAAGGTAACGTATAAGGTTCAGGAAGCAAACAGACATTATCAGGAAGAGGTCCAAGGTCAGAAGCCAAGATCAGAACACTTACACCAGACAGAAGCAAAGAGCGCACTGAGTAAACAGGAAGTACGACTGGCGAAGTACAGACAGCGCAAGCCCAGTAAAGAAACAGTTTCATCAGGGAAGATGCGCATCTCTGAAAGCACCCCCCAGAACCAGCGTGGACCCTAGTGCTGAAAGACAACCTGTCAGCAAGTGCACAAGACACAGAGTATTTTGAAATGCAAAATACTCCGCACAGCGGAACCGTGACATATACTGATGAGGACATATTGAGCTTTGAAGCCCCATGCAAATTACCCTGGAAGTGCATTGGAGCGTGCCACTATACTCAGTATATCAGCATGCCCCGCCCACAAAAGCGCTTCCTATTTTGAATGTAGCTTTTCTTTTGTGTAGAGAACAGGGCATGATGTAACAGAATTAAAATATTACCGTACACAGATTAATATGTAGAAGTGCCCTTAAAAGTAGGATTTACTGACACTTTATATAAGTTTCTTGATGTATTCGCACCATATTTGTACATATGGCTTTTCAAGAAAGCGGAATTTTGCTTTCCACTTATGAGCCATTTCTTCTTCCCCTTTCGTCTTCTGAACTCATTAATTTTGAAAAAAAAAATAAGGCTAAATTTGGCAAACATGACTTTGCCTGCTCCCTGATGGATCAGATTACAGCTGCCTAGAGAGAATCAGAAAAAAAATCACACACTGACTGCGCTGCGGCTGCATTTACTGCCTCAGTGCTGGAGTCACAGCTACACCGCTCAGCAAAGCTTCATAGTGTCCTCTATGCTGCTTCTGAACACTTGGCACAGAGAAGAGAGCAGGAATCCATCCAATCTGTGTGTGCTGTGTATGGGAGAGATCATAGCAGCTCCTCTCCACCCACCAGCTCAGAGACAACTGAAAACTACCATATTTTCCAGCGTATAAGATGACTTTTTAACCCCTGAAAATCTCAAAAGTCGAGGGTCGTCTTATATGCCGGGTATTGTCTTATACGGCGGTGTACAGGGCTGTTGTCTGCAGTCATGGCTTTACTGCAGGTGAATGCTTTACGGTGGTGGTGGTGATGCAAAGCATTCAACTGCAGTAAAGCGCTGACAGCAGCTTGCAGCTGCCCTTTGTATGGGATGCGATCATGGAGGAGTGCTTCTTGCGGACCGCAGGCACAAAGATCCCTCCATGATTGCATCCAATAAAAAGGGCCGCCGCTGCTGTCAGCGCTTTACTGCAGTTGAATGCTTTGCGGCACCAACGCCGCCGTAAAGCATTCAACTGCAGTAAAGCCATGACGGCAGCCTGCAGCACCGGCTCCATGCACTGGACAAGATCACCGAGGGTGTCTATGTGCCTGCGGTCTGGAAGAAGCAGCTGAGGCCACCGTGGGAATGGAGGAGAGGTGAGAAGAATTTTTATTGTGTGTAAACCACGGCATAATAGGGGACAAGAAGGGGATCTGTAGGAGGACATTACTTAACAATGGGGACATTACTGCAGGGGCCATTACTAAACAATGGGCACATTACTGCAGGGGACATTACTAAACAATGGGTACATTACTGCAGGGGACATTACTAAACAATGGGCACATTACTGCAGGGGACATTACTAAACAATGGGCACATTACTGCAGGGGACATTACTAAACAATGGGCACATTACTCGGGTCGGCTTATACTCTAGTATATACGGTATGTCCCAGACTCTATATTTTAACTGGAAAAGTTGGGGGTCATCTTATACACCCAGTTGTCTTATACACTGGAAAATGCGGAAATTAGAGCCTACAAAATAGGGGGGGAACTGGCATCAAATAGCCAGAAATCATGTAATTCTTTATGAACACACATCAGCTTATTCTTAAACTCAGATTCACATCACAACCACCAGATAACCCCATATAGACACATGTAGCGTAACCATCTCCCGGCAGTGTAACAAGATTTCTTTTTTGTTTTCACACTGGTCAACTCACCTTGTACCACTCATCTCAGGTCATGTTGAGCTAAGAGTTATGATAAGATAAAAAAAACAAACTATATAAGACATTTTGTTACTTAATATCAATGAAGAAAGGTCATGCTCAGAAGTGGACATACCACTATTGCAACCAAAAGGTAAAGGGGCCACGTCCAACTCATAACCAGGTAGGATGGTGCATCATGATAAGCTAGTATAGCGCCCCTGAGACCATCAGGGTGCTACAAGGTTCTGCATCTCCACAAGGATGCAGGGCCTACCTCCTTAGGGACCCGGAGATCCAGTGCGGGTAACACCAAGAACCCAGGTAATCCCAGTTTTACCCCAACAAATCCCCCATATAATGATACCCAGCTAGGGTGGGACCAATGGATGACTGCCTTGAGGTGAAGCCATTCCAGTCCACCAGTTGACCAGGTGGGAGGGGCAGACTGTGGAGAGTAGTCAGACAGAGTCTGCAGTGATAGGGAGCAGACAAGTGACATCCTGACTCGGGTTAACGGTGACCTGGTACCCAGGAGAGGGGGTTGCTGGTGGAGTACTCCTGGAACTACACACCGTCGGGGTACAGGACCCTAGGACAGGAAAGAGCTTCAAGCTGACCTGTTAACACCTGCACAGCAAAGGTGACCATAAAGGACCTTGCTGACCCTACAGATTCCGAAGACTCAGTAGCAAAGGGAGAACCGGGGACAGGACCAGAGACTCCAACCCCACAAGGTTCACGCTAATGTCAGGCGGACAGAGGTGGACAAACCACAGACCGGGGACCCTGAGTGTTCCATACCACAGGGACCCGCTTACCAGAGACTGGTTCAGGGGAAGAAGGTACCAGAGAACCAGACTGGCACTAGGACAATTGGGACCTGGAGGCGAAACTAGTCGGCCTTGGGCAACCAGTTAACATCCAACAAGTAAACCAGTTGCACTGAATACATGTCTGGACGACTCCTTCCAATATCCACCGCACCATACACCTGCTGGGGTAATACCCTACTTGCAGAGGGCCCAAGTCATCAGAGCTGCATATTCCATCAGCCCCAGCAGAACTCTGCAGCGGCGGCTCCCTACACTTAACCGCAACACCGCAAGTGGCGTCCCAAATAAGTTTATTCACAAATCCCCTGTAAATATCCCCAATTACACAAAGGGCCCAGCACACGGGACCGGGTAACGGCCACCATCGTGACATACCCGGTAGATACACTGCCCGGAACAGAGTACCCCATATCCCTGGCTGCTACACTAGTAGACTGCAAAGGGCCCTTATTTTGTTCTTGCTCAGGGCCTCTTCTGATATTGTTCGCTACTGGTCAAACTGGTCTACGTCTTAGGCCATTGTGATTGGAAATCAGACTGAATCAGACCTAGAACCATCCAAAAAGACTGCAGGGGTTTCATCTACTTTACACTCATGCTTCAAAGATACTTGACAGATGAACATATCAGAGCACATCTGAGCTACTTCTATATATATCCATATTCTCCATTGACTTATAAAATTCTGTAATAGGGAGTTTGCCCGTCAGAAAAATACATTTTCACACAATGATGAGTGGAAAATCCATGCTTAGCATCAGCTCTCGCTCTGGTGAACTTTCCAGCAAAATGACCAGTCCATGATAAAATCATCAGTTGGCTGGAGGTCTCGGAAGGAGTCTTGCAGCTGGTGGGATCTACGTGGAATTGGCCATCTTTATGGATTATGCCTCGATTTACTTTAGTTTTAGCCCATAAGGACTTTCCTTTCACAAAAGTACAAAGGTTCTTACCTAAAGTTTGAAATGTAAAATATTAAGCCATAATTCCAAATTTTAGCCACTATTGACTTTGTTGTGGCAAAAAAAAAAATGTGTAAATTCTACGAGCATTAATCATTCCCGTCCAATTGGTTCTACCACCAAGACAATCTTTTTACGAACGTCCTATAGAAGGAAAAACTCAGAAAATTCACAAATTCACTTGTAGTCACAGTTCCCCTCACTTGAGACATAGGACGCGAAAACAAAAATCTTGAATTTTAGCTTCAACTGATATATACAGTACATGTTGGAAACCAAAAGCAAATTCCAAGGCAATGTTTCCTTGGCTGGATTTAGTTTCTTGGCACTTTGGCCATCATTTATTTTGTTTCCTACCAATTTCCAAAAAAAATACACAGATACACACATTTCCTTAATTTTTGTACAATGAAAACGGAAAAAAATGGATCCATATAGCCTAATTTATGCATCCATTGACCAGAATGTGTCGAACATGGCCCCAAAAAGGGAAATTGAGCCCTCTCGAATTATTCTAGGCTACTTAATGCATATGACATAAGTTGTATTGATATAAGTTTTCCACTTATAGATAGGGGTTCTAAGTAAGGAAGACAAGTCATTTGTAATGATGACTATGGGATAGCCGGGAATCGGGGCTCCTAAACGGTCCCTCATGCAAGGGGATCTATGCCATCCCTAGCCTCAGGGATACTCCTGATTGTGGAAATACTTGAGCCTCCTTCCTGGCCCTGCTACTGACCAGTCCTCATTTCCCCCTAGGGAGGGACAGGATAAGAGTGTGATGAAACCCACAGATAAAAACAGACAAGTGAAACCAAAACTCTATCACACACACACACACACACACACACACACACACACACACACACACACACACGTTAAGACAATAAGAGATTTAGAAAAAAAACAAGAGCAGAAAGAAAGCTAACAAACAACTGCTACAAGCAATAAGCAGAACTTTCACCAGTGAGTCTGGGACACCCCATCTCACAGAAACGTAGAATAAACTGTAGCCGACATGGATAGAAAGATTCAACCAGTATAAATAGGAGGGGAGCAGATATACTAGGCTTCCGAACAACATGTGATCAAAGGAGCAAGTAGACCAGCAAAGATTAACTTTTGCTAGCCTGCCTATGAATCAGTACACAGCCCAAGTCTGTCTGTGATGATTGCAGACACTAGAGAAGCCATTGGGTGGAGTGTTAGAATCTGCAGTCTGAACCGAGTCCGACACCGCCATGACCAGTCATCCAAGTTTTAAACCACCATCGGAATTTCTCCAGTGATCAAAGTCTTTCATGTAAGACCTTCAATACTAAATCCCCCCTGCAACATGACCAATTGAAGGCTACTTTCTCCATCTTAAAGATCCATACTCTTTGGAGTCCAGCTTATACAATATATCCCTTTCTATCTGCTTCTTATGAAACAGATCCTAACCTCTGAGCGAGAGAAACAGTCAATTATCTTGTGAGCCCTTTAGGGTCAGGAGGTTCTTGTAAGCCATGGAGAAGAAATACATAATCCATAAGTAATTAGTATTCCTATCATGGCGCGAGTCATCATTTCTCCTCAGCGCAGTGGATTACTCTTCGGTTTTAGGAATGACCTCAAAAGCTTTTTTTTCCCTCCTCAGTTCTTCATGATAAGTGTCTGAGACTGATGATAGTTTAAGATGTGACAAATAGCATGAAGATGCGTTTACTCTGCAAATTCTTCTAAATCTCTCTCTTTTAGGGTTGAAATTTCTTTAAAAACAGAAATGAAATCTGAAGTGTCAGCGTGAAAAGTAGTTGACTTTGTACCGGCGCGAAGATCTAATTTGTCAATACGCACCGCCAGCCGAGCTCGGTTGCAAAATGAAGTCTTCGCTTCCTTTTTTCCCCCTACTTTAAGCTCTTAGGTTCCAACCACGTCTGTATAATTGTCAGTTCTACGTGCGTCCGGTTAATTTACAGCACGTTAGAGCCCATTACTTGTTTTCCCAACGCCGGTTATTGAAGCCACGTACGGCGATTTTTGCCTTTTGCTTTTTAACTTTGGCCGAGCAGCTAATTGAGTTCTTACTTCACAGAGTGCGGTGCGATCTCAAGGAGCTGGGAGGACGCTACAGATGTCTGATCTAATAGAGAATGATCTTCCGGCTTTTCTAATGATATCCGTTTGAAATGTAGACGTGAAGATCCAGAATGAGAGCCTTTAAGAGATTAGACGCAACATACCCTAAGAACACCTGGTTTAAGTTTTTAATTGCCTCCCTGTTCACTGGGGCTTGCTGGGTTGCGAGCCTCGTGAAGACCTCCCTGATCTGCATATATAAACAGGACTAGGCCTTCTCATTTTATCTACGAGACGAGGGCAGAGAGAACTTGAGAAGAAGCACAAATTATTCATGGATTGATTTTTTTGTTTAAACTGGCAGTCGTCCACATATATTTTGCATAATGACTCCGGAGATTGTCCACGCAATTTCTTCAAATGTTTATATATTTTTTGCCAAAACAGTCTCATGCTGTTGACTATCGGGAATGAGATCTAAGGGTTTTAACTAAATATTAGTACATTTTACGCTAAAGCTAAGCTGCCCAAATGCCAAATCAACTATGAGCTCAATGAGTGTGCCATTCCCAACAGTCTGGTTACACAACCGAGCAATCAGAGTTCTTCGTAACAAGCCCAACTTGGAATTCTGGTCCCATTGGTTCCAATGTTCGGAGAATGGAAAATGATTGTACTGGTTTCCCTAGCGCTGGATAAAGAGGTGCCCTCTTGACCCATATTAATGACTTACTTAGCAAAGGTAATGCTCTACTCTACTTTCGACTTTCACTCTTCATGGATGCAACGTGCCATTGCCTTGATCAATCCAATGAACGGTCAACTCCAAGCTCCGATGTTTTGTTTGATGGATTTTGTGATTTCGATAGGGTTGGCTCCACCAAAATGGAAGGTAGCTCAGTCATTTTTACAGTATATTGTCTATCTTTAGCTAAGTGGATGCCACCACCAACACATGGAGATACGTCCTTACAGACCAGAACATCGTAATTCCCTACTGCACACAGTATGCCAGCAGTTTGTTTTTTCCTGACCTATGACCTTTCTCAGGCTTTTCCTTATTTTCCTTCAGTGTTCCCTCTATGCCTTATTTCCGACCCCTTGAAGGTGCACTTGGACGCCATTTTGTACAAGAAACTTTCCAGAAGTGCTGCTTACCAGGAGGTTTCAGCAGCATGTCAAATCTTACTGGAGTCAGGGAGTTTCTCCACTTTTATCAGAAGCCACTTGGACATTTTGGGAACATTGTCTAGTAGGTGAACTTATAAGGATTAGCCTCAATGACAAAAGCAGTGATCAGAGCAAGTGACACTGCTGACACCCCCATATAAGCATTCATCTCCCCCATCCTCCTTTGGTTTTCCCCAGAAATGCCCTTTCCAGTCCCCAGCAGCAAGACCAAAAAAGTACAAGCTGCCGTGTTTTCCCAAAAATAAGACCTACTACGAAAATAAGCCCTAGCATGATTTTACAAGATGCTTGGAATATGCTGGAAATATATTTGAACAAATGGTGATTTTGTTGTTCAAGAATAAATGTGAATAGTTGTTCATGGGAGAAAAAAAAATACGACATCCCCTGAAAATAAACCTTATGTAGTGCTAGTGTCCCTGCAGGGATACCGACTTACTCACTGTACTAGCTGGGTCCTGTTCTCCCCGGCTGCTGCGTGGTCTCCTACATGATCTCCTGCCTCCTCCCGGGCACTGTACATGCCGCATAGGGTTCCTGTGAGAACACCTAAGATGTGTGCACACCGGCCCTCATCTTAAAGGGCCAGCGTGCCATTTCCAGGAAATGCCTCAGTCTATGGCTGAGAGGCACTATGTATTTAAGGCACCGTCCCATTAGGGGAGGTGCCTGCACAACACCTTGTGTTAGTACTAGTGATGAGCGAGTACTAAAAAGCTCGGGTGCTCGAAGCTCGGGCCGAGCCTCCCAAGATACTCGTGTACTCGGCCCGAGCAACGAGCCCAATGTTATCCTATGGGAGACCCGAGTATTTTTGTGAAATGACCTCCCGGCAGCATGGAGAAACCCTAAAAATGGCACAAAAGTCTCAGAAGAGTGCTCAAATGACATGGCAACAGCATGGGGAAGACCCCTTGAAGCATTTATCACTCAAAAGTCACAGCTGTGAACAATTTTGTCCGCGTTTTACGCCATTTTTACGGACTCACCAGAAAACCTTCCAAAATGACCCCAAAATGATTTTTCATGGCAGAAATGTTAAGGGCACATACCCAATAGTGAGATAGAGCTGGTGTATGTTACTTTTTGAGATTAATACATGAAAGATTTTACGTGAAAACATTGTGTGGCACTCCGATGTCCCTGAGAAGAGACGTACATGAAGGCCTCTTGAGTCTAATGTGCCCATTTTGAGGAAGTGAGTCTTTGTAGTATTTTCCTTTGCCAGGGCAGTCCAAAATTGTGAGGTTCACCAATGTCCCTGGATAGAGACGTGCATGATGGCCTGTAAACCTGAAGTGCCCATTGTAAGGAAGTGGGTCTATTTTAGTATAGCCCTTTGCCAGGGCAGCCAAAAATTGGGAGGCTCCACATTGTCCCTGGATAGAGACGTGCATGATGGCCTGTAAACCTGAAGTGCCCATTGTAAGGAAGTGGGTCTATTTCAGTATAGCCCTTTGCCAGGGCAGCCAAAAATTGGGAGGCTCCACATTGTCCCTGGATAGAGACGTGCATGATGGCCTGTAAACCTGAAGTGCCCATTGTAAGGAAGTGGGTCTATTTCAGTATAGCCCTTTGCCAGGGCAGCCAAAAATTGGGAGGCTCCACATTGTCCCTGGATAGAGACGTGCATGATGGCCTGTAAACCTGAAGTGCCCATTGTAAGGAAGTGGGTCTATTTCAGTATAGCCCTTTGCCAGGGCAGCCAAAAATTGGGAGGCTCCACATTGTCCCTGGATAGAGACGTGCATGATGGCCTGTAAACCTGAAGTGCCCATTGTAAGGAAGTGGGTGTATTTCAGTATAGCCCTTTGCCAGGGCAGCCAAAAATTGGGAGGCTCCACATTGTCCCTGGGTAGAGACGTGCATGATGGCCTCAAAACATTAAGTGTCCATTTTAAGGAAGTGGGTCTATTTCAGTATAGCCCTTTGCCAGGGCAGCCAAAAATTGGGAGGCTCCACATTGTCCCTGGATAGAGACGTGCATGATGGCCTGTAAACCTGAAGTGCCCATTGTAAGGAAGTGGGTGTATTTCAGTATAGCCCTTTGCCAGGGCAGCCAAAAATTGGGAGGCTCCACATTGTCCCTGGGTAGAGACGTGCATGATGGCCTCAAAACATTAAGTGTCCATTTTAAGGAAGTGGGTCTATTTCAGTATAGCCCTTTGCCAGGGCAGCCAAAAATTGGGAGGCTCCACATTGTCCCTGGATAGAGACGTGCATGATGGCCTGTAAACCTGAAGTGCCCATTGTAAGGAAGTGGGTCTATTTTAGTATAGCCCTTTGCCAGGGCAGCCAAAAATTGGGAGGCTCCACATTGTCCCTGGATAGAGACGTGCATGATGGCCTGTAAACCTGAAGTGCCCATTGTAAGGAAGTGGGTGTATTTCAGTATAGCCCTTAGGCAGGGCAGCCAAAAATTGGGAGGCTCCACGTTGTCCCTGGGTAGAGACGTGCATGAGGGCCTCAAAACATTGTTCCCATTGCAAAGGAGCGGGTCTCCTGTCGTTGTAATGTCCATTCTGCAAAGAATGGGCGAAAAAATTTACCACTGGGGGTATACCTGAAACAAAGACCTAACTATTGTAACGGTCATCATGATGGCGCATGAGGAGAAGGAGGAGCAGTCCAGCGATTATCCAAAGTCGAGAAGTGTACCCATGGGTGAGTGGAGGTACATGGCAAACTTTAAACTTCGCTCTCATTTGCTGGTGGTGTGGTGAAGTCTGGCCCAATCCAACCCTTGTTCATCTTTATCAGAGTCAGCCTGTCAGCATTTTCAGTTGACAGGCGGGTGCGTTTATCTGTAATGATTCCACCTGCGGCACTAAAAACACGCTCTGACAAAACGCTAGCAGCAGGGCAGGCCAGGACTTCCAAGGCGTAGAGAGCCAATTCATGCCACGTGTCCAGCTTGGATACCCAATAATTGTAAGGCACAGAGGAATGTCGGAGTACAGTTGTTCGATCTGCAAGGTACTCCTTCAGCATCTGGGCAAACTTAGGATTTCTTGTGGCACTACCCCGCACCTCAGGGGCTGTGGTACGTGAGGGGCTGAGAAAACTGTCCCACATCTTAAAGACTGTTCCCCTACCTCTGGCGGATTGGACTTGTGCCTCTCTCGGCTGTACGCCTCGGTTGTCCACTGATTCCTGACCTATGCCGCTAGCGTTTTGTGAGGGGAATGCTTTGCCTACTTCCGTGAGTATGGCCTTCCGAAACTGCTGCATTTTGGTTGACCTCTCCTCCACGGGAATAAGAGACAAAAAGTTCTCCTTGTAGCGTGGGTCTAACAGTGTTACCAACCAGTAATGATTGTCGGCCAAGATGTTCTTAACGCGAGGGTCACGAGACAGGCAGCTTACCATAAAGTCAGCCATGTGCGCCAGACTCTTAACAGCCAGGACTTCAGTAGCCTGACCAACAAGATGACTGAACATGCTGTCCTCCTCCTCCTCCTCCTCCTCCTCATCTACCCTGTCCTCTGGCCAGCCACGCTGAATCGAGGATATGACTGGTGTGCATGTCATATCCTCAATTTGGCCGGAGAGTTGCTCCATGTCTTCATCCTCCTCCTCGTCATAGTCCTCCACTGCACGTTGTGATGAGACGAGGCTGGGCTGTGTGTTATCACCCACACCCACTACTGTTTCTTGCTGCAACTCATCGCGCTCCGCCTGCAATGCATCATGTTTGTTTTTCAGCAGGGACCGTTTTAGAAGGCAGAGTAGCGGTATGGTGACGCTAATAATGGCGTCATCACCACTCACCATCTTGGTGGAGTCCTCAAAGTTTTGGAGGATGGTACATAGGTCTGACATCCATCTCCACTCCTCAGGTGTTATGTGTGGAGTTTGACCCATTTCCCGACGGCTTAGGTGATGCAGGTACTCAACAACTGCCCTCTTCTGCTCACATATCCTGACCAACATGTGCAGAGTTGAATTCCAACGCGTGGGGACATCACACACCAGTCTGTGAGCCGGAAGATGCAAACGGCGCTGAAAGCCGGCAAGGCCGGCTGAAGCAGTAGGTGACTTTCGAAAATGTGCAGACAGGCGGCGAACTTTTACCAGCAGATCAGACAGCTCTGGGTATGACTTTATAAACCGCTGAACCACGAGGTTGAGCACATGGGCCACGCATGGAACATGTGTCAGCTGGCCTCGCCTCAAAGCCGCCACCAGGTTCCGGCCATTGTCACAAACGACCTTTCCTGGCTTTAGGTTCAGAGGTGTGAGCCAGTGATCTGCCTGCTGTTTCAGAGCTGTCCACAGCTCTTCTGCATTGTGGGGTTTGTCACCTATGCAGATTAGCTTCAGCACAGCCTGTTGCCGCTTCGCCGAGGCAGTGCTGCAGTGCTTCCAGCTTGTGACTGGTGTGGAGGGCACAGTGGATGAGGATGCGCAGGAGGAGGAGGAGGCTGAAGAGCATGACATTCCGGAGCTGTAGAGTGTGGGTGAAACACTGACTGAGGTAGGGCCTGCAAACCTTGGTGTGGGAAGGACGTGTTGCGTCCCTCGCTCAGACTGGGTCCCAGCTTCCACAATATTAACCCAGTGTGCCGTCAACGAGATGTAGCGGCCTTGCCCACAAGCACTTGTCCACGTGTCTGTGGTTAGGTGGACCTTGGGTGAAACAGCGTTGTTCAGGGCACGTGTGATGTTTTGTGACACGTGGTTATGCAACGCGGGGACGGCACACCGGGAGAAATAGTGGCGGCTGGGGACCGAGTAACGTGGGACAGCTGCCGCCATCAGGTCACGGAATGCTTCTGTCTCCACCAGCCTAAAAGGCAACATTTCCAGCGCAAGCAGTCGCGAAATGTTAGCATTTAGAACTGTGGCATGTGGGGTGTTGGCAGTGTATTTGCGCCTGCGTTCAAAGGTTTGCTGAATGGATAACTGAACGCTGCGCTGGGACAAGGACGTGCTTGATGATGGTGTTCTTTCTGCGTAGGCAACTGCAGGTGCAGGAGTGGAGGAGGCTTGTTCGCAGGCAGCATGGACAGAGGATTGGCTCGCATGCACAACCAGCGAAGACGTAGCAGTGACATCAGCAAGCACTGCTCCTCGACTCTGTTGTACTTCCCACAAAGTCGGGTGCTTGGCTGACATGTGCCTGATCATGCTGGTGGTGGTCAGGCTGCTAGTTTTGGTACCCCTGCTGATGCTGGCACGGCAGGTGTTGCAAATGGCCTTTTTTGAATCATCTGGATCCAACTTAAAAAACTGCCAGACTCGTGAAGACCTAACATTTGTACAGGCACCTTGTGTCGTCGTGTTGTTCCGGGGAACGGTTGCCTGACTTCTGCCTGGGGCCACCACCCTGCTTCTTACTGCCTGTTGTGATGCTACGCCTCCCTCCCCCTGTGCACTGCTGTCCTCGCTCTGCATATCCTCCTGCCAGGTTGGGTCAGTTACTGGATCATCCACCACGTCGTCTTCCTCTTCCGCACCCTGCTCCTCCTCCTGACTTGCTGACAATTGTGTCTCATCATCGTCCACCACTTGTTGAGACACGTTGCCAACTTCGTGAGAACGTGGCTGCTCAAATATTTGGCCATCTGTACAGACGATCTCCTCATGACCCACTTCAATATGAGCTGGCGAGAGGCCAGAATGTGTGAATGGAAACGTGTGAATGGAAGCTGTGCACTGCTGACGTGTATATTCACTACTTGTGCGTTATATCAAAGTTTCTGGAAATTGCACACAAGTGCACCTGTACGCTGCCACCGACAGGCACACACGTGCGGTTTTTAAATGCAAGCACGGACGCAATAATAACCTAACACAGGTTTTAGGAGCAAAAATTAAGAACTCTGACACTATCAGCCACTGCTGACTGACGTGTATTATACACTACACTTGTGCGTTATATAATAGTTTGGTAAACGCACACCAGTGCACCTGTACGCTGCCACCAACAGGCACACACGTGCGGTTTTAAAAACCAAGCACGGACGCAATAATAACCTAACACAGGTTTTAGGAGCAAAAATTAAGAACTCTGACACTATCAGCCACTGCTGACTGACGTGTATTATACACTACACTTGTGCGTTATATAATAGTTTGGTAAACGCACACCAGTGCACCTGTACGCTGCCACCAACAGGCACACACGTGCGGTTTTAAAAACCAAGCACGGACGCAATAATAACCTAACACAGGTTTTAGGAGCAAAAATTAAGAACTCTGACACTATCAGCCACTGCTGACTGACGTGTATTATACACTACACTTGTGCGTTATATAATAGTTTGGTAAACGCACACCAGTGCACCTGTACGCTGCCACCAACAGGCACACACGTGCGGTTTTAAAAACCAAGCACGGACGCAATAATAACCTAACACAGGTTTTAGGAGCAAAAATTAAGAACTCTGACACTATCAGCCACTGCTGACTGACGTGTATTATACACTACACTTGTGCGTTATATAATAGTTTGGTAAACGCACACCAGTGCACCTGTACGCTGCCACCAACAGGCACACACGTGCGGTTTTAAAAACCAAGCACGGACGCAATAATAACCTAACACAGGTTTTAGGAGCAAAAATTAAGAACTCTGACACTATCAGCCACTGCTGACTGACGTGTATTATACACTACACTTGTGCGTTATATAATAGTTTGGTAAACGCACACCAGTGCACCTGTACGCTGCCACCAACAGGCACACACGTGCGGTTTTAAAAACCAAGCACGGACGCAATAATAACCTAACAGGTTTTTTTGGGGAGCGACAATTACAGTACAGACAAGTCAGACACTATCTGGACTGTTTTACACTGTGTACACCAGCCCCAGATATGAAGGCTGGTATACGGTCACCACTACCCTGCCTGCCTGCCTGCCTGTATACTGCTACAATAGTCCTGACAAGGACTCTTTTGGTCACTAGCCTGTATTCAGACCTGGCTATACCCTGCCTGTATATATCAACAATAGTCCTGAGAAGGACTCTGCTACTGTACTCCGACCTGGCTATACCCTGCCTGCCTGTATACAACTAGAATAGTCCTGAGAAGGACTTTTGGTCACACTGTTTGCAGCCCTGCAACTGAAAAAGCTATAAAGGGCTGCAAAGCTTTCCCTGAATCAGCGACACTCTCCCTACACTCACTGTCAGAATAGCTGTGAGCAGAGCACAGCGCGCCGGCCTATATAAAGGCTCGGTGACGCTGTGCAGGCCGGCCAATCACTGCAATTCCACAACTAACAGGGCTGTGGCATTGCAGTGGTCTGCCAGCCAATCCCTGCATGAGGGCTGGCTCTCAAAAGAGCGCCAACATGCAGAAATGAAGACCACGAGTAAAGCACGAGTATCGCGAGATTACTCGTTCCCCGCCGAGCAGCCCGAGTACAGTGATACTCGTGCGAGTACCGAGTAGTGACAAGCATGCTCGCTCATCACTAGTTAGTACGTGTCCTGTGTCTAGCTAGTTAGGTCCCATTATCCCTGTGTCAGTTACCTATACCGGAGTCTGCCTATCCATACCTGTGTGCCCCTGCCATGCCCACTACTCCTGTCCATATCTGCATGTCCAGCCTGCCTCAGTCACTCTGCCTGTAACAGTCTATACCTCAGTCTGTCACCTTCCCTGGAGAGGGGGGGGGGTCAGCTGTCACAGTCTTGGTCACGGTCTTGGGAGGGGTACCTGGCGTCTGCCCATTGGTGGGTGCTTAGTTAAAACCCTCCTACTAAAAGGTCTCTCTTGTGGTCCAGTGGGTCCACTAATCCCGTTCGCTGCCCCTACATCGGCCATGAGTGTTACACCCTAGCCCATGTTTTGGAGCAAAAAAATGATATAATATTATAAAATATATAATACAATATAAGACCCTGTCCTTATTTTTGAAAAAACACTGTATTCTCATCAGGTTGAAACTAGCTTCATAGTAGGGTCACCATCTCCATTCGAAAGGTCATTCCATTAATATTTATTTTGGAGAAGACGCCAACTTTGATGCAAAAAATAAAAATCACAAAATGCTATGTTACTCTTGAGAAACCCGATTGCAGCACCAAGATTACCATAAAAAACAAGCTCAATGGACTCCCAATATACTAGACTACAAGTCTTAACCCATTATATGACAGATGTAGTGAAGCGACATGGCTATACATGATGCCAATGTGAATAAAGCCAAGGCTTGATGATCTTGACTCCATTACCACTCTGGTAACTCATCAGAGGCCACCTAGACCATTAGTCTCTAAATGAACCAATATGGTAACACAAAGCACTAAAATCTATGCATATTCTTCATCTTTTGCTGAATTGGATGTTTGCCTTAGCTAAAATACCAAGAAAAGCAATAGCATTGAAGAATGTGATGCAGTCACTATCTACAGATAGTATAGGTGGAAGAGTAGTCCGGAAAGCCGGGGTCTGGTAACACAAAGACATGTAGGAGCACAAGGAGTAAACAGAGGCATAATCAGGTCACAATCCGAGGGTCAAAATACCTGGAGAGCACGTAATAAGTTTAGGGTGTAAACAGAGGCGTAGTCAGGTTACAATCTGAGGGTCAGAATACCAGGCGAGCACGTAATAAGTTTAGGGTGTAAACAGAGGCATAGTCAGGTTACAATCTGAGGGTCAGAATACCAGGCGAGCACGTAATAAGTTCAGGGTGTAAACAGAGGCATAGTCAGGTCACAATCCGAGGGTCAGAATACCAGGAGAGTTTGTAATAAGTTCACGGAGAAAACAGAGACGTGGTCAGGTAACGGTCCGAGGTCAAAAGGCAGAAGGTAACGACAGGAACAGGGAGCGGGTAGAGGAGTCAAATAACAGTCCAGGGTCAGCAAAAAAAGATCAGAACACTAGCAGGAACACAGGCCAACCGCACAACTGCAGAACCAGAGAATACAACTGGCAAGGTTCTGGGTGAGCATGCTCAGTAAAGAAGCCTGAGAAATTACTAGGAAGGTGGAACAGCTGAGTAATCAGCAACAACATAGAACCCTGCTCTGTTAATCAGGCTGCTAGCTCAGTAACTGAGGAAAGCACAGCAGAGCATCTCCAAAGGCAAGATGCTCTGCACAGAGGAAAAATGTAAAAATGTCCCTACGAGATCTGTAGTCACAGCAGAGCATCTTCTAGTCTGAAAGATGCTCTGCACAGAGGGATCGTGACAAATAATAATCCAATGCCACTACTCCCTATAGACTGGGTTTAAGAATCTTATGGAAACGATGCTGGCGGTGCTTAGCCAAATTCCCCGCACTAATGTATGCGGTATGTATATATTTATATATAGCAGTATTTTCTTCCTACTAAGAGGCATAGTAAAAGTATACTGTATTTTGCTAGCTCCCCTTCAAGCTTCAATCTGTTCACATAAAAAGTCAGAGTTTCCCACTGTAATCAGTTTTGTATTGAGCACTCTCCATGGGAGAAAAAGTGCTTAAGTTTAATTGTAACTTCTCAGTGGTGCAGTTGGGAAAAGAGGTTCTCTCTCCGCCAGACTAATTGGTGTTTTGGGCTAAACCAAGAACACAAGCACTTGACAGAGCGAGGGAAGAAATATAGGTTGCAAGATTTTTTTTTTATTTTTTTCCCCTTTTTCCGAAAAACGTAGCCTGCAAATAGAAGAATATTAGGTCAAGTGAGGACATGAGCGTAAATATGAATTAATGAATTATTTTGTGGCAAAAATAGAAGCTCTAAAACCATTCAACATTTCAAAATAAAAAGAATAAAAATAAAAGTCATCAGGATAAATCGAATTCAGTGACCCCAACGACATATCGTTAGATATGTGATTGCATGTAAAACCCCCTTAAGTCGAGTGCTGTACTTGGCTATCTCCATTCTTTGGAGAATGAATGGCCACCACTACGGTCACGCTAGGTATGGGGAAGTACCAAGCGAATGGTGAAAGGGAAGGGAAACCATGTGTCTAGGGAGAGGGAAGATGGTGACCCCTGACCAAACCTACTGCTGATCCCTGGGGTCCCTCAGCACCCTAGATAGGTATCAGTCTTGGCGCATAGGTGCGGAACCTGACCATAGGTATCCATAGTGCTGGGCCCTAAATAGGAATGGATGGGATGAGCTGGTCGTCAACCCCATGAAACACTATAGACAACACAAGGAGGACACACAGGGGGGAAAATGCATGAACTACTTATCTATAGATGACTCAGGTAGAAGTGTTTTCAGCAATGATACCACAGAGGAGAACAAGCCACCTGCTTG
This sequence comes from Anomaloglossus baeobatrachus, assembly GCF_048569485.1. Lineage (NCBI taxonomy): Eukaryota > Metazoa > Chordata > Amphibia > Anura > Aromobatidae > Anomaloglossus > Anomaloglossus baeobatrachus. Next base: position 19,771,634 of record NC_134362.1, read on the forward strand.
TAACCAAGATTTGAATGAACTGAAAATATCACCAGCGCCAGTCTAAGGGTCCCGTCACATGTAGCGATGCACCAACGATCCCACTAGCGATACGACCTGGCAGGGATTGTTGGTGCGTCGCTACATGGTCACTGGTGAGTGGTCAATCAGGCAGATCTCCACAGCGATCAGAGACCAGCCACCAGCGACTCATGTAACGATGCTGCGCTTGGTAACCAGGGTAAATATCGGGTAACCAAGCAAAGTAATTTGCATGGTTAGCCGATATTTACCCTGGTTACCAGCGTACACCGCTTACAGGCTGCCAGCGCTGGCTCCCTGGATACGTAGGTAGGGTACACATCGGATTACTAAGCAAAGCGCTTTGCTTAGTTACCAGATATTTACCCTGGCTACATGTGCAGGGAGCCAGCGCTGGCAGCCTGTAAGCGGCGTACGCTGGTAACCAGGGTAAATATCGGGTAACCAAGCAAAGTGCTTTGCTTAGTTACCCAATATTTACCCTGGTTACCAGCGTACGCTGCTTACACAGTCGGTGCTCATTGGTCTCCCGCCGTCAAACACGCCGATGTGTGCTATACCAATGAATACTGACAGCAGGAACAATGAAAAGTCAGGGAGCATTCAGCGCAGCCAAACGCTGTGACCTTCTATGGCCAGAAACCACATGACTATCACTTGGGACACACCTATGATTACATTTCCGGAGGGTCCAATGGCCAGGACCTTTTACCCGTGGTAGGTGATACTTTCAATGCGGTGTCTATCCCTTTTAATAGGTGGTTTCCACCGTTGGGTACACTCTTGGTCAGCAGTAAAGGTTACTGAAGGTTTACAAGGTGTAATATACACACTGTTAGGATTCAGTTTTGCTGATTGATTGTCAAGTGACCACAAGTATACAAATAACATAATTTACGGGCTAACTAAATTCTCATCTAGAAGGGCGCGGATGCAACATGACCATTGAGGAAGGATTCTCCAGTCGTGCTGTATGTGTGTTACCCACCAATACCATCTGTAAATAATACACGAACTGCATGTGACTTGGTTTAAAATTGGCCACAGCAGCCTTTATTACCTATTATTTACATACTAACACAAGGGGGCGCCGTCCAACGGGCGACCCCAACAAATAACAATAGGTAACACAGTAACCAATACAGTAAATATACAACCCTGAGTAGGCCCAGTCCAGGAACCACTTCTCACCCCAGTATCCCTGGCCGCAACACACCGACCCAGAGATGAGGTATTAATCACCTACGGATTAACCCCCCAACTTTGCAGAACCCCGTGCCTGCAACATCCCGGAACCTGGAGCCACCATACCAAGATGGTGTCTCTCTGTCCAGTTACCATTGCCTTCAACCGCCTCTGGACCAGACCTACCCCCCGCCACAGGACAGGGCACGTGACTCCTTACGTGGCCTGGACCCGCCACACACCAAAAGCTTGTACCACACCTCCACGCAATCCCAGCGTCCACAAAACAGCACCAAGCACGTGAAGATGCACCCCCATCGCATCCCCAAAACCACCCGTTCAGCGCCACCAACTTTTGGCGCCGCCCCCCCAATAAGGCTCAATTGATACTGCCTATCGCACGAGCCACACGCCATTCCAACCTGGTCACACTATCAAAACTACCCCACGATTAAGCTCAGGTATGTCTTACACAATGCAACAACCAACAATTTTTTTTTTTTTTTTTTTAAAACATTCATAAATAACTTCTCGAAATACCAAATCGCTGCCTCCCACTTACTGGACCAGTACCATCGACCCGTCCAGACCCAACTGGCAACATTCAGGCGAGCCTCAGACCGTCGAGGCCCCGAGAACCAACGAATGCCCAAATATCCAAATGAGGCACACCCTCACCACAAAAACCCAGGGGTTATAAACCCACAGATAACACCAACCTGTTACGCCAACCCATTCCACTCCCAAAAGACTCAAATGCCCCCATTGCCTTAACCCGATAACAACTGAGGCCAAACGTAACACCGAAACAAGAGGACTCCCACCTCCCAATACTTCTCACAACCCCTTTTCTGAGCCCACCGAGGGGCCTCCGTGGCAGCCCAATCCAGAAGGAATACGACCCATAGTATTCCGGGCGCCCACCCCCGCCACCTGCAATCAAGTCTGCAGCACTGCCACAAAATGGTACCTTAACAAACGCGACACAATAATGAGCCTGGGCGCCCTCACAACATAATTCCGCACCCGGGACCGCGTATAACAACACCAACCTTCACCACCCGCCTAATCTAATTCGGTGAGCGACAAAGCCGGCGCTCAACCCACTGCACCACCTCGGACACATCCTCCAACATCCAACCTCCGCTCTTGACCGTAGATGGGCTGACCAACCCCACAATCTCAAAGCCCCCCAAAAGGCTAACACAAACCGTTTTGGACAAGGGAAACAAAAACCCGCTCGTGCTCAAATGAACATAGCCGCCACATACCACTCACCAAACGCTGCCACAAAACAACGGAGACGGACCCTTGTATCCCGCTCCCTCACACCCTTACGACCAAACCCTTCAAGGCCTGCCGCGCCCTAAGATCCTGCGAAAACATCTCTCCACATCTAATCCTTAACAAGACAGCCACAGCCGCCACCCTCTGCTCCACTGCGGACGCCGGCCTAGCAGCCTGAAAACCGTTACTCACCACTGCCAACGCCACCATCAAATACTCCACTGGGCCTTCCTCACACATTGTCCCAAACGTTATCCGCGCCACCCATACTTCTGAATATCAGCCCCAAATAACCTCAGTCACTGGGCACCGAGCCGCTCCCCAACACAGCCACACCAGACTCCACAAGCCCTCCGGACACACCGTGCCCACCTCGTCTGCTACCCGGCCTCAACTCCCGAGACCTGCAGAACTGGAAGGAAACACAGCAGCTGCTATTCCCTTGGCGAACCCCAGTACTGGTTGCGCCACGCATAACATTTTTTTTTTTTTTTTTTAAAACACATCCAATTGAGAAACCAACTGTCGCAAGTACGCCACCCTTGGCCCCAGGATTAGCAAACCAACTATTAATCGAATTCTCCACCAACTGATAGCCAGAATGACAGCACACCTTCCTCTTGGAAAAAACTGCCAACCTCCACCACCCGACCACTACCACCGATTGGAAGCGCTACCCCACAATGCCCAACCAGAAAACAACTGGACCCGCTGCCTCCGAGTACCGCAGCTACGTTCCATCAGGTAGCACCTTACCCAGCCACAATCCGCGGCCACTAAATCGCCGTAAGAAAAAACCTCCTACACCATCAGATCATCATTGATCTCCCTCGTGACCACACACAAAGGATCCGATGGCTGCACCCTTGGCGCAGCCATCGCCAGCCGTCCAGCAGACACGCACCCCAGCGGCGTAACTCTGCACCCGTGGTTCGACCGCCCCTGCAAAGACTGCACCGCCTGAAACCGCACCGTCTTAGCTGACCTAACTGCCTCTATCGCAGCCCATAGGACCACACCATTACCCACGAATCCTACCCCTCTGACCATAACATCAAACTTTATCCCCACAAACCGTATCACTGGCGTTGGACCCTCAGTCTTCGCCTGCGCCAACAGGCCCAAAAGAGTATCCACCACCATCTGTAATAAAACAATCAACCTCAACGAATCATCAACCCGCCAACCCGATGTAAAGAGAATCAACCTATAATGAATAAGAGGTGTAAGCTGGGACACACCACGCACAAACCACTCCACCAAGAAATAACCGCCTCCAAAGGAACATAAAATGGGACAACAACCCATTAGCACCCACCGATCAACATAATAATAACTCCCCTCCCCACCGCAGCACCAGAACTGCTAGCTAGCAGGGTGGGCCAGTAACAACCTAAATGCCGCCTCCAAATTCGCCTTTGCCATCAATGCTCCCCGGCTCACCGCCTTTACCAAATCCCACCCTCTGTCAAACGACACATAATAAACCGCCGACAATTCTGGAGCCAAGCAGGCATACACCGATGACTCCTCCAGATAAGATACGTTTTGAACAAGCCGAAATATATACATCTATATACGGCTCATTTCCGGCACTACCCCCCAACAAAGAAACCCAATCGTGACAAGGAGGGCCCCGAATGGCCCACCCATCCTGCCCAACACCACTTCCTGACCCCTCTTTCCACTGACAACCACCAGGTGTCCCCTAGCCCAGCGCAAACTTCCAATAAGGAGGCAAAGATCCACCAATATAAATAGAATGACGCAGAATTACTATGTTCCTTACCACAACCCAACACTTCTGCTTAAGACAACCGTCCGCGCCAAATCTGCACCACCCATCCTTCTATTCCCCCCAAAAAACCCTCATCGTCCGTGTCGCCGGGGTTCCAAGCCCCGAACAGCCAACTACCCCCCAAAAAGGGGGGGGGGGGCTGACTAGGAGCCGCCATCCACTGCAGCCATAAGGATGTGCCCGTATGATCCTACCGCATACTGGCACGCAACATCTTCCCTTGCTGAAATTACTCGGCGTACTGAAGCCAGACTAAACCGCCATATGACCTAACAAGCCACCCCAAATGGATCCATATAACCGAACCATGCCGAACCAATTACCCAATTCCTTCCCCCGATACCCTTGCCAAAAAACGCAAATGCCCGCAGCCACGTTGCAAATGTACGAGGGTGAGCCTCCACCGGCGCTCCCCTCCCTCTACTTATCCTTCCTGGAATCACTTGGCTTAACCTAATCCAGGTGAAACTGTTCCCGGGGGAGCAGCGAAACTATTGCTACACGTTCCCCATTCAAATCTTATCCCTCACATCCTCCAGCAAGTGAGCCCCCCCAGCGGGCCTTTGAAGCACCCATACCTCTCACACTTGGCCACTGTCAGCCAGACGCACCACCTCATCCCCCTCTTCGTTCCTCACCACTCACTCTGTCACAGGCCTTGCCGCCTCTGCCCGAAAATGCTCCCCTGCCGCCTCATGCGCCCTCACTCTGCCTGCCGCACCTGCGCCTACTAACCACCGATCCCGTCCATGCCGCCGGCGGTGCATGCGCACTCTCCACAACCGTATACACCACTTCAGTAAACCCCATACCTGGTCAAAACACCAACCCACTCGGCGCTGCCGTGTCCGCAGCCGCCCCCCCCAGCCCTGCCAAATCCACGGCCGTCTCACCCGACCGCGACCCGGCATATCCTGGAATAAAAATCACGCCATCCGGACGTCTGATTCATCCGTCGCTGCTTCCTCCTCCTCCTTGCTGGAGCCGACCGCCTCTGGCTCATGTAATGCAGACGCCGCCGAAGCGCTGCCACCACCACGGCCGTCCTCCTGGTACGCCGCGTGGGCACCATCCTCCAAGCTCCATCTTCTGTCCCGCGGCGACAACCCCGGAAACCGTCCCGTCCTACGGGCTGCCACCGCGGGCCTTATCTTCTGGCCTGACCCCCCCTTGCTACCTGCAAGGACAGGGGGTACCTGTGGCCCGACCCGCTGCCAGCAGACTCCCATCCAGAGCCGCCAGCCTCCTGCCCTCCTGGGCCCAGAAGGCATCCGTCAGACAGGGCCCTCCCCCCCTTGGGGGAGACCGCCGCTGCCGGGAGCTGCACGCCTGCTCTGGGTGACCAGGCGGGGACCGCAGGGCCCCCGCCGTCACCCCCACGTACCGACGCCTCCCGGGCATCCGTCGCACCATGCTCGCCTGCCCTGGTGCCGGACCCCTTGCTGGCTGCAGCCCCCCGGCCCCCCCCTCCACCCGCGGGGGGGGGGGGGGGGTAACGCTGGCCTCCGTCCTCGCCGGGCGCTCTCCTGGCCAGGAGCCGCCGCATCCAGCCCTCCTGGGCCCCATGAAAGCCTCTGTCCGCTGGGCCCTCCCCCTCCTGGGGGAGACCGCCGCGGCCGGGAGCTGCAACCTGATCTGGGTGACCAAGCAGGAACTGCAGGGCCCCTGCCGTTACCCCCACTCACCGACGCTTCCTGGGCACCCGTCGCCCCAGGCCCGCCTGCCCTGGTGCCGGACCCACCACTGGCTGCAGCTCCGCGGCCCCCCCCCCGCCTTCCACGAGGGGTAAAGCTGGCCTCTGTCACCGCCGGGCGCTCTCCCCGTCCGGGAGCCGCCGCATCCAGCAATCCAGGCCGCGGCTCGGACCGGAAGTAGGCCGCAGCCAAGCCACGCCCCCCCTCCCGGCTGCCGCGGCCCGGACGGAGATTCCTCCCGCGGCCGGAGCAGCAGCTGAGTACTGCCCTGCCCACGTCCTACCGCGGAGGGTCCCCGAAGGGGCTCTCGCATCTCCTCCTCGCTCCCCCTGCACACGGCAAGTACCTGAGATATGAGGGAGGGGGGACGCCGCCCGCAGCTGACAGGGGAGCGAGGGGAAAGTGCCAACGGGTTAACCCCCAGCAGCCAAGACGTGGGACCGCGCTGCCAGGGGCCCGTGCACTGCCATGATGAATCCGCTGCTCCCGGGTAGCAGCCATCCTGTCGCACGTCCGGATCGTTCCATATCCGGAAGTCTGGTGATGTGAGGGGCTGGGGAACCTCCATCATGACGTCCTTGTACAGATCTTTGTGTCCTTCTAAATACTCCCACTCCTCCATGGAGAAATAGAAGGTGACGTCCTGACACCTTATAGGAACCTCTCCAGTCAGATCGTTCCATATCCGGAAGTCAAGAGAGAGGGGGTAAGTCAAAGTCCTTTACTTACACCCCTCAACTGTCCCACCTCTTCCTCCAGGGAACTCCTCCTACCCACCAATCCCTTTACTCTGCCTTATAAACAAACCATTCCTGTTTCCATTAACCCCATCACTCCTTCCCTTCCCTCTAGTCATGTCGCCCCTCCACCCTATGGGTTCCATGGCTTTCTGAACAAACAGTGCAGTCTCCATGATAAAACAACAAGGTTGTAATTTGTTAACCATTTACAGTTTCAGTGGTCAAAACGCAATATTAAGGAAAGGGCATTTCTCAAATTGCAGATGGTTTCATTGCTATACAATACAATCTAAATCACAGACTTTAGCTAAGTGATTCACCAAGCAATATTTGGAAAAGATACCGTGTCCGTTGTCCTTCAAAGTCTGTACCGTCACTGTAAGGGCCGTTACCTAACTCCTATTAGTGGTAACTGTGAAAGATTAATGGGAGTCCGCTCTTCCCCCCCCAATTAGGCCTCGTGTCCTGCACTACAGTCCACTGGCAATTCCCTGTGCCCATGAGCTATTCTGGCTGCCTGCAGTTTCTTAGAACATAGCTTAAGCTCTTTCCATATATCATCAAAGTGTAATGGGGTCAACAAGTCCGACTGTATCCCTTCTGTAGAAATGGCTTTGAATACTGTTCCAGCAATTGCCCACAAGGGGGCAGCGTCGTACTGTACAAGGACAAACACAGAGCTGGGAAATTCCCCACAGGAGCTGGTGTGTGAAAAACCAGAAGAGAAGACGCGGGAAAGTGGTGTTCAGCTCCGGAGCTCAGTGAGGAGAGTCCTGCGTGTGGTCTCCCTGAAGAGAGGGCTCGTTTTGCCGCAAAAGTCAGGAAGAAATCACCCGGTGAAAGCAGTTTCTGTCACTCCCAGTCTGCAGAACTTTGTTTTCCTCAGGGAGTTAACCGGACTACCGAGCACCGCCATCTGAGTGTAATTGCAGGGACTGTGACCTGCCTTCTTCTGCCCGGCGTGCTCCGGGACCAAAAGACTACTTATAATCCGTCACCAGCTGGGGAAGATAAAAGAAAAGAAAAGACCGAGGAGCTTCATCTCTCCAGCGCTGCACCGGGACCCATCACCGCGAGACCCCAGGCCTGCGACGTGGGAGCGACATCTTCTTTCGGGATAGACTGGTACGTGTTTGTAGGGAAAGTTAGGGAAAGTTGCCGCCATTTTTTTGTTGTTGTTTTTTTCTTGCTGCATACCCGGAAGGAGTGAAAGTCCAGGGGCTTCCTATACCCATGTGTGCAGATAGCTCAGTTGATTGTATTATAAACATGTTTCCTAGTAAAGAAATGTTACTACCGGTAAAATCTGAGTATGGGGATTTTGTTGGAATAGAGCATACACACACACCCGCGGCCCTACCACCGGTCGCTTCAAAAGCCTCATGACCTTCAGCTGCCTAGATTAACTATACCGTTAAGTAGGCCTCCTGACTAGTGATGAGCGAGTACTAAAAAGCTCGGGTGCTCGAGGCTCGGGCCGAGCCTCCCAAGATACTCGTGTACTCGGCCCGAGCACCGAGCCCAATGTTATCCTATGGGAGACCCGAGTATTTTTGTGAAATGACCAGCGGCAGCATGTAGAAACCATAAAACTGTAAATTAATAAAAAAAACGTACGTGTGTGTGTAAGCGTGCATATAAATATACACGCGGAGTGGAGTGCGGGAGGGGCCGTAGCCGAGCGGGGAAGTGTCGGGCTAAAAGGCACGGTCATTCTGTGATGGCCGGCCAATCACTGCAATTCCACAACAGGGCTGTGGCATTGCATTGGTCTGCCAGCCAATCCCTGCATAAGGGCTGGGTCTAAAAAGAGCGCCAACATGAAGACCACGAGTACAGCACGAGTATCGCGAGATTACTCGGTCCCCGCCGAGTAGCCCGAGTACAGTGATACTCGTGCGAGTACCGAGTAGTGACAAGCATACTCGCTCATCACTACTCCTGACCCTTCATCTCACAAGATTAACCTTCTGTTTAATTAGGCTTCCTGGTCTTTTAATTCACGAGATCGACCTTTCATTTAATTAGGACTTCTGGCCTCCAACTATGGACCTCATCCCCATGTTCTCCTGAGTAATTTCTCTGTACTGTAATTTGGGCCTTCTTGACTAAGGACAAGGGGCTAAGGACAAAGTCCCACTGCATTCTTGGGCATTTTCTCCCTTCCGTTGGTGGGCCTTCCTGGCATAGGCTAAGGACCTCATTCTGTGGCTTTCCAAAGCGATTCCTCCATTCCGTTGTCAGGACTTGCTGGCCTAGGCTAAGGACCTTGTTCTCCTGCTGTTCCGAGCAATTTCTTCTGACCACAAGTTGGGTCTTGCTGGCCTTGGCTAAGGACCTCGTCCCTCTGTGCTTCTGTGTGATTCCTCTGTTCCGTTGTTGGGCCTTCCTAGTCTAGGCTAAGAACATTGTCCTGCTGTGCTCCTGTGCAATTTCTCCTTCCAACTGTAAGTTGGGCCTTTCTGGCTTGGTTCCTCTGTGCTCCTGCTCCTAGATGCTGTAATCCAGCTCCTTTTTCCCCTTCATGTCCGACTTGATACAAGTAACTCACCATTGGCTGTGGCCTCAGTGGATTTTCTAACGGTGTCACAGTTGATCACATGTCCTGGTGAATCTCATATATCCTCTTCTACTCCGGAAACAATTCTCTGGTTTCAGTTCCGCCATGATTCTGTTAATTCCTACTCATCTCTGGCCAGTAGGTAATATTTGTTCACACAAGTTCCATTGTGCATTTCTGATCTGTGCATCATCCTCTATGAGGATTGCTCCATGCTTCCGCAGGACCTCGTGTGCACTGAATCACTACCTTTCAAGGTTGTCAACCTCTTGTCGGCACCCCACGCTCCCAGGCTGTGGTAGGGGCACTGTTCTCCTTACCTGCCCGCTGGTTGCATGCGCCCTATTCCTACCCTGGGGTCTGCCGCGGCCTCCTCGTTTCCAGGCCACACGCAGACCTTCTGAGAGTGCCCATAGGGTGCGCCAGTAGCCATACCCACTTTCTTAAAGGGCTGGTGTCCCATTACCCAAAAGTGATCCTTTTGGTCAGCTATTATCCTGAAGGTACTTAAGCCTGTCTACCCTTATGCGGGCGTCACACGGGATTGCAACCGCCCCCGTCATTTGTGCGTCACGGGCAATTAATTGCCCGTGGAGCACAAGGTCGTTAACCCCCGTCACACATACTTACCTCCCGGGTGACCTCGCTGTGGGCGGCGAACATACTCTTCCTGAAGGGGGAGGGACGTTCGGCATCACAGCGACGTCACACGGCAGCCGGCCAATAGAAGCGGAGGGGCGGAGATGAGCGGGACGTAAACATCCCGCCCACCTCCTTCTTCCGCATTGCCGGCGGAACGCAGGTAAGCTGTGTTAGTCGCTCCCGGGGTGTCACACAGAGCGATGTGTGCTGCCACGGGAGCGACGAACAACCGGAGCACAGAAGGATAAACGAAATTATGAAAATGAACGACGTGTCAATGATGAACGAGAAGGTGAGTATTTCTGCTCGTTCATAGGTGTCACACTGTACGATATCTCCGACGATGCCGGATGTGCGTCACTAACGACGTGACCCCGATGTCATATCGCCAGATATATCGTACCGTGTGACGCCCGCATTAGAGAAGGCACGTGAGCAACGTTGTCTATCCTTAGTGCGTTGCTAGTTCTCAGGTCCCATACCCGCTACTGTGGCTAGTTCAGTGTTTCGTGTCCTAGTACCAAGGTCTTAATTCGCTAATGTCTCTTCTTAAGGGGGCTTTACATGCAATGACATCGCTAATGAGATGTTGTTGGGGGTCACGGAATTCGTGACGCACATCCGTCCTCGTTAGCGACGTCGTTGCATCTGAAACGCATGAACGACCGCTAACCATCAAAATTACTCACCATATCGTTGACACGTCATTCTTATCTCAAATATCGTTGCTGTTGCAGGACGCAGGTTGTTCGCCATTCCTGCGGCAGCACACATCGCTATGTGTGACACCGCAGCAACGAGGAACAACATTGTACCTGTGGCCGCTGGCAATGAGGAAGGAAGGAGGTGGGCGGGATGTTCCGGCTGCTCATCTCCGCCCCTCCGCTTCTATTAGGCGGCCGCTTAGTGACGCCGCATGAACCTCCCCCCTTAGAAAGGAGGCGGTTCGCCGGCCACAGCGACGTCGCTAGGCAAGTAAGTCGCTAGGCAGGTAAGTATGTGTGACGGGGACTAACGATGTTGTGCGCCACGGGCAGCGACTTGCCCATGACACAGAACCGACGGGGGCGGGCGGTGCTTGTTGCAAGGTTGCTGTGTGTAAAGTGGCCTTTAGAGCTTGATTGCTGCTACCACCTCCGTGCCGCCACGTCTGAGTTACCATCTCCAGCACGGAGTTACCACCTCTGCTGTGCTGCCACATCTGAGTTACCACCTCTGTGCCGTCACGTCCCGGTCATCATATTCGTGGTGCTATGTGTGAACACACCCGTACCGGACATCAGAGACTCACTAGTCCGTCAGAGCTGACTCTACTGGTCCTGGCTGTCGTGCATTTAGGCCCCCTGGGGCTGCGCCTGACAATCCCTGTATAGGGCTTAGCTCGAGGTTAGCTCCTCCAGGGGAGTCTGGTGTACGGTTCCACTCCCGAACACTCGCTACCTCTCGGCGACCGTAATAATATCATTGCAATATGCTACCAAATGGTTGAAAAAGCTGCAATTTATATTAAAACCCCTGGGTGGCCACATGTAGACATATTATAGAAACATCTCCCGGCAGATATTGCAAAAGCATGTTTGTTTGTTTTTTGCTTTCATTAATCTTTTCATCTGAAAATGAAGCAATAAGTCTGTCTACAATCCATCCAACCTCGTTCGTTAAACTCCCCTTATATGATATTGTATAAAGATTGTGATGAAATGTCTTGGTCTTATAGAAAAAAAAATGGCCGACTTCCCACGCATTTCCTTCACCGCGTCTAACGTGGCTTCTGTAGAAGAGCTACCTTTATTTTATGATACATTCTCAAAGGTTTACCTCAAGCTGCTAGCAAATATTAAAATTCATGATGTAAAACCTGTTTAATTAGGTTTTCAGCAAAGTACAAGCTATAACGCAACAAAAATGGAGAAGAAAATATCTAATTGGATGTCGAAATCTTGTTTTGCACTTAATTAAAGCATACAGGTGTAAGGTTATAAGTGCGGGATTTAAAACCATGCAAGTAGCTTCCCGATTTAGGTTAATTAGTAAAACTGTGCAAGTTACAAATAATCAAATAAAACTTAATTTGCTTTGAAATTTAGGAAGAAACATCTTTTTATTCTCACATAATTACAGACAACTTTTATCTACAGCAAATTCTTCAATTTTTCTATCTGTTCTTGTGGCACCCCAGTGGTCTTGGGAGCCACAGTGGCGTTGTTCATATCGCTGGGAGCAATGCCATGCTTGGAAGCAGTGGGGAAATCTCTGCCCGGTACACCAACATGCAACACCACTTCCATCTCCAGACCAGTAGGAGGAGCTCATAACCTGTGTTGAAGGGCACCTCTCTGGACATACTGACTTGGAGGAGGGATTAGGGAGCAACAGGAAGCCAGACCTCAGAACAGTAGTACAAAGCAAAGAACGGTCGATGTCTGAGAGCTGCTGCCCAGCTCTCTAGGACCGAGCACATAGAGCGGGACACCGGCATCCCAGGCTACTGCGTGCTAACGATCCAGTAGTAACGTCGGAGGGCAGAAGAGTTCACCTCCTCTGGCCCACCTAAAATCCGGAGGCGAGCAAGAAAGGCCCGGGGTCACTGCTACAGAGTGGGCCCCAGTACCGGCTCGCGCTACCCGTCAGACGGAAGACGTAACACACTTAGAAAGAGGGACGCTGTGCAGCTTCAGACCACAACAACCTACAAGAAGGAGGCTTATACCCACCAGGCAGACAGAAACTTCCCTGCGGCTTCCAGGCTGACCGAGCCACCAACTCCTGGACTTCACCCGATACCAGTAAAAGGAGATCCCAACCTGTGTCGTCCAGTTCTTGTCGTCACCCTCAGCCCTACACCCCCAACATATTACTCCGTTCCACCGTCCTCCTATTCCTGGGGCCTAGCTTCACCTTCGGGAAGCGAATCTACCCTAGCTGCAGAGACATCCGCCCCAGAGTACAGCGACAACAGCGGCGGCTGCTACCTGGCCGCATACCGCAGGTGGCATCACGATCATAAAAGAATTTCCTTCCTACCACCCTCCGCCCTCCTTTCTGTATGGCTAAGGGTCACGAAACCGGGTCAGGCCACCCCGTGACCACGCAGAGGATCTGCATCACCGGCCTGATGACGGGACGGGTTAACCCCTTTGACCCCGGGTGCTACATTCTACTGCGCTTTCAAATGTGCCCTGACAATGGGCTGTGCATGCGCAGATGCAGACGGTGGAATCTGCTGCGCATGAGCTGGGCCTGTTAAGGGTCTACGCAGAAGTGCACAGTTGAGGAGGTAGTATTAACACGTGTTCCTTTATCTAAAATACATGCTTTTACATAGTGTTTTTTGCAAATGTGCACCAGAAACAGCCAGCGCATGTGCACATACAGGCAGCAGAATCTCCTGTAGTTGCTTAAGAGCTAGACATGTTCAATAGCTGCGCAGAAGTGTGGACAACGGAGGAGGCAGTCATGTGGTGTAAATATGTGACCTCTGACATCTCTATTTTATGGGCATGGAAATTATGGAGGATACAGAGGTCATTGAGAAAGCCGAGATCATGAAGGATAGAGGGGTCTTGGAGGATGTTGAGGGCTTGAAGGATGTGCGGGTTCATGGAAGATGCGAAGATCATGGAGGATGCAGGGGTCTTGGAGGATGTTGAGGGCTTGAAGGATGTGCGGGTTCATGGAAGATGCGGAGATCATGGAGGATGCTGGGGTCTTAGACAATATGGTGATTTATGGAGGATATGGTGATTTATGGAGGATATGGAGGTCTTGGAGGATATGGTGGTTCATGGAAGATTAGGGGGTATTGAAGGATGTGAGGGTCCATGGAGGATACGAAGGTTCATGGAGGATGCAAAAGTCTTGGAGGATGCGGAGATCATGGATAATACTGGTGTCTTGGAGAATATGGTGCGTCATGGAGCATACGACAGTCTAGGAAGATATGATGGTTCATAGAGGATGCGAGGGTTGATGGAGGATACAGAGGTCTTGGAAAACGCAGAGATCATGGTGGATGCAGGAGTCTTGGAGGATATTGTGGTTCATGGAGGACGTGGGTGTCTTCGAGGATGTTGAGGGCTTGGAGGCTGTGGGGGTTCATGGCGGCTATGGGGGTTCATGGAGGATGCAGGGCTCTTGGACAATATGGTTGTTCATGAGAACACGGGGGTCTAGGAGGATATGGTGGTTCATGGAGGATACAGAGGTCTTGGACAATTTAGTAGTTGATGGAGGATACAGGGGTCTAGGAGGATATGGTGGTTTATGCAGGATGCAGGGCTCTGGAAGGATATGGTAGTTCATGGAGGATACAGGGGTGTTGGAGGATATGGTGGTTCATGGAGGATGTGGGGTCTTGGCGCATGCGAGGTTTCATGGAGGATGCGGAGGTCTTGGAGTATGCAGGCATCTTGAATGATATTGTTGTCCATGGAGGATGTGAGGGTTTTAGAGGATGCAAAGGGTTTTAGAGGATGTGGGGATCTTCGAGAATCCAAGGGTCTTCGATTATTCAAAAGTCAGTTTGCCCAGCGCATAAGAAAAAAACAAAAAAACCCCCACAAAAACGGAGATACTTCTAACGTTTCCATCAAGTCACAGTTTAACCTTCGTCCGGCTGAATAGGTACAATTGTAACTATTCCCCTTTTAAATTGCAATAAAATTTTTTTTTCGAAAAGCTGAAATTTCGTGACATCTCAGCAGTTTTGGTCCAGAATATATTGGCCAAATTTCAATAAAATATCTCCACCCCCTTCCGAGATAAGGGGTCGAGAAATGTTGGCAAAATTATGCAGCCTGACAAAAGGTAAAAACAGTTGTCCAGCATAAAAAAAAACCAAAACATGGCTTCTTTCATTTAGCGCCATCCCTAATTATTAGTGTAAGCGGTATTACAGATCAGTTCTATTCTCTTCAACAGGACTCTGATGCAATCACTCACATCCCATGTTTGGGGAGAAGAAAAACATTTGAATGAGATCAATCATATTTTCCTAAACCTACACTAAGCCCTTGATTACATTTTCCAATTTTCGGCCATGAGGAACCCCCTAGTAATATGGTCTTCCAAAGGGATGACTTGTATTAAAGGGCTGATCCACTACTTTTAGAAGGTTTCGTAATGGATCCAGGGTACTGTGCCAATAAAACAAAACTCCTCCCAAAACATTCTTTGCCAGCTGGCATCGCTCACCAATTCTGCTGCTGGCATCGCCCCCCCCCCCCGTGCCTCTTCTGGTGGGAGGAGACCTGTGATGGAAAACCAAAAGCCACTGCAGCCATGAAGATATGTGGTTAAGAACAGGATAGGACCCCCAGAGAGAAGGAAAAACCCTCTATATAAGCCCTCCACCCAATATCAAAAGCATAGGACCCCCAGCAAGATACACCACTGTTTATAACCACTCCACCCAATACTCGATGTATAGGACCCCCAGCAAGATACACCACTCTTTATAACCCCTCCACCCAATATCCAATGTATAGGACCCCCAGGAAGATACACCACTCTTTATAACCCCTTCAACCAATATCCAATGTATAGGACCCCCTTGCATTAAATCAGAATTCTCTAATAGTATTTATGATAAAAAAAAATGTGTTTTCTAAACTATTCAACCCCCGTAAATACCTTAAATAGCAAGGAGATAAACCCCCGCAATGAGTCTGTTCTACAGTTTACAACAAAGAGAAATGGTCCATTCTGCGGCTGTGAAATGTCTGCCCCAGGAACATGGCTAATCTGCCGCGCAGACTACAATGTGTCCCTGCAAGGAACATGCATATCTAAACCGCTGCTTTTCAATTTCAAGAGTCAGTGCAGGTATCCAGAGGATAGAGATAATGTTGCTTTTGCCAAAGTCAGTGAGAAAGAACAAGCTTTTATCCGGAGAACGTATACGTAATTCCCTCCCGGAATAGACAGATATGAGAAACAGGAACCAATGAAGTATTTACAAATGTGACTTTTTCTTCGGCCACTCGATCGCGAAGAGAAAGGAGTGAATTTTTATAGATGACGATATAAGGAACATGACCACAATAAGATAGAAAATGTAGGTACTGGACTCCAGTCCACAATAACGCGGCTCTAATTTATGGCACTATTCTCATGTCTTCATACACTACTACGCACTATCTGTACAGTTTCTTCAGTGTTTTACGGCTCTATTCCTATCTCTATGGCAAATCTGTAAGTTGTGACTGATTACCTCTCATTATCAAGATTCTACACTAAACGGCTGCTGCCTTCCCTGCTTGGCTTTTATTTTGGCTTTGATTATTGTTTTTTGATTGACTGTGCTATACTTTGTGATAGCTGCAAGGCATTATAAGCAACAATAACCAAGGCCATGTGATCCTTCTCTGGCTGTAATGTGCTTGGATATTTTAGGTGATTTGTGCAAAATTAAGTACAAGTTGCTTGAATTTTCAGGTTCGGTTAATGCCTATAAATTAAACATGAAATGGATTTACATCAAATGCATGCTAGGGTACGCAAATGAAGCATCATCAGGGGACAGAGGCTCCCTCCCTGAAATAAAAATCATCAGTGACACTCGTTTCTGAGGCTGGGCTAGTCCCTGTGTACTGTGCACAATGACAGTGCACTCTCTGTTGCTGGCTGAGATCTGCAGTAATGAGCCAGCAACAGAGCACAGCACTATCAGATCGCTTTGTCAGAATACCCTGCATGCAGACACCAGTAACATCACTTGCGGAGGCAGCGCTGGTCTCTGCCAGCAGGGTAGTCTTAGAGCACACATCAACAGCGTTCTGGGCGATGTGCACAATAACAGTGCAAGCTCTGTTGCTGGCTCAGATCAGCTGTAACGAGCCAGCAACAGAACAGAGCACCATCAGATCGCTTTGTCAGACTACATTGCATGCAGAGATCAGTAACATCACTTGCGGGGGCGGCGCTGGTCTCTGCCCACAGGGTATTCTTAGAACACACATTAATAGCACCAGCTTGTTACTGCTGATCTGAACTAACTACAAAGAGTGCACTGTCATTGTGCACATCACACAGTGCTCAGAGACTAGCCCAGCCCATGAAATGAGCATCACTGATGATGCTTCGTTTTAAGGAAGGGGCAGAGTCTGCAGCAGTGCCCACAATCTGTGCCCACTGATGATGCTTTGTTTGTGTATCCCAGCATGCACAGGTATTCTGAAAGGACTCATCATCAAAAAAGGAAGTAGTAAAAAAAGAAAAGGTGTAGTTAGGGAAGGAAAGGGAATTTTTAATTAAAGTATATTAGAAATTAGTTTAGATTATTCCATTAAAAGGGGTTGTCCACTACTTTTACATTGATGGCTTATCCTGAGGATGGATCATGTATGTCTGATCGTCTTGGGTCTGACACCTGGCACCACTGGCGTCTGTTTACAGAATCCTTCAAAATCACGGGTTGCGTTTTTAAAGCTGCATCTCATGCCCTTTATGTCAGATATGGCAAATAAAGAGAGGCAAGATCTGATCTCTGGGTGCAGAGGGAGCAGTTTGTAACCAGGAGGCTGAATTTATCCTGTAACCGTGGCTGAAAGAGCCAGTCCAAAGTACAGGGGAAATAAGGAATATAAAAAAATAAAATTAGTTGTTTATGACCTTATGTAGTGGTGGGTGGGTAGGTGTAAAGGGGGGGGGATGGGGTGGAGGGGCAAACACAATTTGAGAAAGAAAAAAAAAAAGAAACAAATTATTCATAATAATTATTATTATTATTATAATAATAATAAAAATAAAAAGAGAAAAAAAAACGAGTGGTCATAATAAATAATTGAAATAAAACCAAAACTTTGATATATATAAAAATTGCTACTGAACGGAAAAAAAAACATAAAGGAGAGGTAATAATAATAAAAATAATAATGTGAACAAATTTAATAAATAACGTGAAAAAATGTAAATAATAAATAAAAAAACAATTTTTAAAGCTTTAAAAAAATATAAAAAATAAAAATAAAAACGGAGGCTGAAGGTGCCCTGTACCTGTGGCTAAAATAATAAGTCTCAATTACAGGGGAAATAAGAAGTATAAAAAAACTAAAATTGGTTGTTTATGACCTTTTTGGGGGGAAAGGGGTTGGGGCAGAGGGGCGAGCACAATTTGGGAAATAACAAATAAAATAAATTAAAATAAAAAAAACCCTTTCAGACATAAAAAAATTGCTACTGAAAAAAAACAAAACCAAAAACGAGTGGTCATTATAATAATAATAAATTTTTTTCTCTTTATCTCCCCCGTTGCAAAAATAAAATAAAAATAAAATAAAAAAAATACAAAAAACTTTCATATATATATATATTGTATAGCTATATATATAATTGCCTTATTCTGTCTGTCTGTCTTGCTCCAAAATTGTGTCCTTATAGGTGACACAAAGCTGATTGGCCGCTGGGCTCGCCATGGCCCCGCCCCCCCGCACGGATTGGCCGCTCGCCCAGGCTGCGCCCCCACACGGATTGGCCGGCCGCTCTCCCAGGCTCCGCACCCCCCACAGATTGGCCTCTCGCCCCGGCACCCTGCAGGCATTGGCAACTCTGCCACGCCCAGCCCCCCTCACGCAATGCACGCTAGCTCTGGCCCCGCCCCCCCCACGCATTCCCCGAACCGATACGGTCAGGGAGCCACGACTACCAGGTGAGTACTGTACCCCCGGGAGCCCACATCAGCGTACGCCGCCAAACCAGCCGACACATACCCTCGCATTTCTGGGGCTGGCCGGCGTATGCTGGTGTGGGCTCCCGTGCGAGCGGGGGACGGGATACGCTGGTAACCATGGTAGCATAGTTACCAGCGCATCAAGGTCCTGCAGCGGCGGAACATACACGCACGACACACACACACACACACATACACACACACATCAGATCACACTCTCACACACACATCACATCGCATCCACACACTCACAACATCCTAGGATATCGCTTGCTTCTCGGCGGTGATACTGTGCTGTGAGCTTCCAGGACCTGCCGGAGGATCACATGGCCAGAAGCATGTGGTATCTCCGGATGTTGTGAGTATTAGCGCGTATGTGCAATATTGTCAATGTGTGTGTGTGTGAGTGTATGCGATCGTGTGTGTGTGGGTGTGTGTGAGTGTATGCGATCGGATCTGTGAGTGTCGGCAGAGGAGCACGGCGTGCTGGAGGAGGCTGGGAGGAGAGAGGCTGATCCTGGGGAAGGCGGGGATGGGGAGGCTGAGAGAAGAGAGGCTGATGCTGGGGGAGGCTGAGGCTGGGGTAGGCTGGGAGGAGAGAGGCTGATGCTGGGGGAGGCTGAGGCTGGGGTAGGCTGGGAGGAGAGAGGCTGATGCTGGGAGGAGAGAGGCTGATGCTGGGGGAGGCTGATGCTGGGGGAGGCGGAGGCTGGGGTAGGCTGGGAGGAGAGAGGCTGATGCTGGGGACAGAAAAGGCTGATGCTGGGAGGAGAGAGGCTGATGCTGGGAGGAGAGAGGCTGATGCTGGGAGGAGAGAGGCTGATGCTGGGAGGAGAGAGGCTGATGCTGGGAGGAGAGAGGCTGATGCTGGGAGGAGAGAGGCTGATGTTGGGAGGAGAGAGGCTGATGCTGGGAGGAGAGAGGCTGATGCTGGGAGGAGAGAGGCTGATGCTGGGAGGAGAGAGGCTGATGCTAACGACAGAAAAGGCTGATGCTGGGATGAGAGAGGCTGATGCTGGGGACAGAGAGGCTGATGCTAGGAGGAGAGAGGCTGATGCTGCGGGCAGAGAGGCTGATGCTGCGGGTAGAGAGGCTGATGCTGCAGGCAGAGAGGCTGATGCTGGTGCAGCATGGGGGATGGAGCACGATGGGGAGTGCGCAGCATGGCGGATGGAGAACGTTTGGGAGTGCACAGCATGGCGGATGGAACACGTTTGGGAGTGCGCAGCATGGCGGATGGAGCACGTTTGGGAGTGCGCAGTATGGCGGATGGAGCACGTTTGGGAGTGCGCAGCATGGCGGATGGAGCATGTTTGGGAGTGCGCAGCATGGCGGATGGAGCACGTTTGGGAGTGCGCAGTATGGCGGATGGAGCACGTTTGGGAGTGCGCAGCATGGCGGATGGAGCACGTTTGGGAGTGCGCAGCATGGCGGATGGAGCACGTTTGGGAGTGCGCAGCATGGCGGATGGACCACGTTTGGGAGTGCGCAGCATGGGGGATGCAGCACGATGGGGAGTGCGGAGTATGGCGGATGGAGCACGTTTGGGAGTGCGCAGCATGGCGGATGGACCACGTTTGGGAGCGCGCAGCATGGCGGATGGAGCACGTTTGGGAGTGCGCAGCATGGCGGATGGAGCATGTTTGGGAGTGCGCAGCATGGCGGATGGAGCACGTTTGGGAGTGCGCAGCATGGCGGATGGACCACGTTTGGGAGTGCGCAGCATGGCGAATGGAGCACGTTTGGGAGTGCGCAGTATGGCGGATGGAGCACGTTTGGGAGTGCGCAGCATGGCGGATGGAGCATGTTTGGGAGTGCGCAGCATGGCGGATGGAGCACGTTTGGGAGTGCGCAGTATGGCGGATGGAGCACGTTTGGGAGTGCGCAGCATGGCGGATGGAGCACGTTTGGGAGTGCGCAGCATGGCGGATGGAGCACGTTTGGGAGTGCGCAGCATGGCGGATGGACCACGTTTGGGAGTGCGCAGCATGGGGGATGCAGCACGATGGGGAGTGCGGAGTATGGCGGATGGAGCACGTTTGGGAGTGCGCAGCATGGCGGATGGACCACGTTTGGGAGCGCGCAGCATGGCGGATGGAGCACGTTTGGGAGTGCGCAGCATGGCGGATGGAGCATGTTTGGGAGTGCGCAGCATGGCGGATGGAGCACGTTTGGGAGTGCGCAGCATGGCGGATGGACCACGTTTGGGAGTGCGCAGCATGGCGAATGGAGCACGTTTGGGAGTGCGCAGCATGGCGGATGGAGCACGATGGGGGGTGCGCAGCATAGGGGATGGAGCACGATGGGGAGTGCGCTTCATGGGGGATGGAGCACGATGGGGAGTGCGCTGCATGGGGGATGGAGCACGATGGGAAGTGCACACCTCCCCCAACACACACACGCGCGCGCACTGCACAACACACCACATACACACACACTGGGAACCACAAACAACTGCCCTACACAGACACCCACACACACAACACCCAACACACAAACACCGCGGCACACACAAATATACGCACATACCGCACAACACACACATTGCACAAAACATACCTCCCCCCAAAACACACCACACACACAAACCGCGCAACACACACACACACAACGCTACAGACACACAGCTCTCCACAAACAACGCAACACACATACAACACCGCTCTCACCCCCCGTCACACCCAGACAACACCCAGAACATGTACAGCCCCTACACAAACACTTGGTAACTACACACAACAACATCTATATATCTATATATCTATATATCTATATATATATATATATATATATATATATATATATATATATATATATATATATATATCTATATCTATATCTATATATATATATAACAAATGAACTACACAATACGTAAATTCTAGAATACCCGATGCGTAGAATCGAGCCACCTTCTAGTATAATATATATATATAAAAAATGTCATTGAAGGGAAAAGAAAACAAAAAAGAGTGATAATGATAAAAAAAAAATATTATTATTACAATTATTAAAAAAGTGAGACAAATGTATTTCTTTTTTTTCTCTTTATCTTCCCCCCTTGCAAAAATTAAAAAAAAAATAAAAACAAAATTAGTATCATGAATAAGGGAGACCAATATAACATTTTTAAATCTTTAAAAAAATAAATAAAAATTAAATAAACAAAAATAGAAAAAGAAAAAAAAGAAAAGAAAAGAAAACGTGCATGGTCAGGAAAGGAACAATTGGGCTGGTCTTGAACAGACTGAGAATCCATACACTGGATCTGGAGCTGCGGTGTCGCCGGATGGCACCAGAGGGAGACCTCGTCCTGCGGTTGCGCGGTGCTCCGTGGTGCTCGCAGGGACGTGTCTGCACCCGCCGCCCATATACCAGCACTGGAGTAAATAACGCTCCTCTGACAAATGAATGCTCATTATACAATGTTGTTCTGGAGGCAGAAATTGAAGATTTTACACTTTTAATCTCCCAGATTTTTCCACTGATTATTTTTCACTGGTATTAATAGAATATTAAATTAGATTTAGATTCCCAAGTAGTAAATTAGACTAGTAAATGAGCGAAAATCTAATCATGAGGCTTATTTACCAGCTCTGAATTAAAGCCTCTGTACGATTACTACAGAATTCCACCCTAAGGCTCCAATATGTGGAGATCTCTCTTCTACTTTCCATGGCTAGAGTCTAAGGACACTAAGACAAGTCTGTATTGTGCAGAGGCAGTCTGCTGTATGGCTGGTAGAACCACCAGTGTCTGCAGTAAATGTAGCCTCTTGTAGTCAAAAACTTGTCCGCTTGTATTTGGACTACAAAGTAACCACAGATGACTGCACCTAAGACTATAAAATATGAGTACAGTGTTAACCACTGAGCCACTGTCGCGGGCGGGGAGGGCGCTGCGCTCACCCACTGCTCGGGTCCGGCGCCGCTACTGCTTCGCTTGCTGCTCGGTGGCTCGAGCGGTGGGCCGGATCCGGGGACTCGAGCGGCGCTCCTCGCCCGTGAGTGAAAAGGGGAATGGTTTTGGGGATTGATTGTCCGTGACGCCACCCACGGTTGTGGTGAAGTTGGTGACACCACCGCTGCTCTGGACGGGGATCCCGGGAGCGATGACAGGGAGCAGCGCAGTTGTTGTTTTCCCCTCCATGGGTAGGGGGGTTGGTTGTCCCGGGGCCCGGTGAGGGAGGGATGTGTAGCAGGCGGGTTACAGGTCGTGGTGTGGTTCAGGGTCGCGGGGCAGCGCGGTGCCGCACTGCATGGTGATACTCACTCAGCCAATGACGAACGCAAAGTCCTTGGTAAAACACACGGCTGGATGGACAGGGCCCACTGACGGCTGCGGTGGTTTCTGCTCCCGGTAGGTTGATGGTGACTGTCTTTCCCTGCACCTTTGGCTTGGTTGTGGTACTGATGGCTTCCCACCGGTAACCCGCTCCCCAGCTTCGATGGATGCTGAGGGAGCCCCTTTTGCCCGCAGGCTCTGGCCCTGGGAACTGTAGCCTTGGCGGTGACTGTTTCCCTTCACGGTGTGAGCTGTTGCCTTCAATCGAGTCTTGACTGCTGGGAAACCAAGGAGGTTCCCTTCGCTAACGGATTTGACCAGTTTTACGGCGACTCCTAGCCTGGTCAGGGTCCGTAAGCCCTGCCGAATGGTGCTGGCTTCTCTCCGTTCCCCGGTCCGGTACCGGCGGGCCACCGCCCGTCCCCGGTCCTTACGGTTCACTCCAATCGGCCTC
Source organism: Anomaloglossus baeobatrachus (assembly GCF_048569485.1). Classification (NCBI taxonomy): domain Eukaryota; kingdom Metazoa; phylum Chordata; class Amphibia; order Anura; family Aromobatidae; genus Anomaloglossus; species Anomaloglossus baeobatrachus. The sequence goes on from NC_134362.1 coordinate 19,794,967, forward strand.
TCCTGCAGACGGTCACCACCGTCTGCCAACCTTGCCGTTCCGTCCGGGCCACGCACCCGGACGCCTTCAGTTTCCTCTACCCCTCTCTACACTCTACTCCAACTCTATCCAAAACTCATCTGACTCCTTTTCCCGCCTCCAGGACTGTGAACTCCTCGGTGGGCGGGACCAACCGCCTGGCCCACCCCCTGGTGTGGACACCAGCCCCTGGAGGGAGGCAACAAGGATTTTTGTTTGACTTCGGTGTGCCTAACCGGGGTGTGGGGTGTGTTGTTGGAGTACCTGTGACTTCCTGGCTTGTCCAAGGCGCCACACCAGCATGCTGCCCTATATATAGTACAGCACTCACCACTGATCCTGCATGCTTCCCTATATATAGTACAGTGCTCACCACTGAGCCAGCGTGCTGCCCTATATATAGTACAGTGCTAACCACTGAGCCATCATGCTGCCTTATATATAGTGCAGCGCTCACCACTGAGCCAGCGTGCTGCCCTATATATAGTACAGCGCTCACCACTGAGCCAGTGTCTTGCTATATATATTAGTGCTAACCACTGAGCCACTGTGCTGCCCTATATATAGTACAGTTCTAACCACTGAGCCAGCATGCTGCCCTATAGATAAATATATTATATATATATATATATATATATATATATATATATAATACAGCACTCCCCACTGAGCCACCATGCTGCCCTATATATAGTACAGCGCTAACCACTGAGCCAGCATGCTGCCCTATATATAGTACAGTGTTAACCACTGAGCCACCATGCTGCCCTATATATAGTACAGCGCTCACCACATATTAGATCAGCCCCTTTATCGTTGGTGTGACCAGGGCTGTATTTTGCCTTCGTGCTGCCCTAGGCACTTTAAGTGGTCGCGCCCCTTAGTGACAACGTAAAACTGAGTTTTCGCACACGACATCTGTTTAAGGCAGATCTACTCTGTAGCACACTTTAAAAAGTATCAATAAGAAACGAACCCCCCCCCCCCCCCCCAATGGGAATCACCACAGGCACATCAAAACATAGCATGAGTATAAAATATTCCCACCACACCGTCCCCACTTATATACTGTGACTGTGACACTGCCCCTAATAAACACCACACTGCCCTCCCTTATAAACTACTGTATATCCACCACACCTTCCTCGATTATGAAATATGATCTGTACATTGTGAGGAGGGAGCAGCATGATGTGAGGACAATGTCCCATGCATGCTGCCCCCTCCTCACAATGTCCCATGCATGCTGCCCCCTCCTCACAATGTCCCATGCATGCTGCCCCCTCCTCACAATGTCCCATGCATGCTGCTCCCTCGTCACAATGTCCCATGCATGCTGCTCCCTCCTCACAATGTCCCATGCTTGCTGCCTCCTCCTCACAATGTCCCATGCATGCTGCCCCCTCCTCACAATGTCCCATGCATGCTGCCCCCTCCTCACAATGTCCCATGCATGCTGCCCCCTCCTCACAATGTCACATGCATGCTGCCCCCTCCTCACAATGTCCCATGCATGCTGCCCCCTCCTCACAATGTCCCATGAATGCTGCCCCTCCTCACAATGTCCCTTGCATGCTGCCCCCTCCTCACAATGTCCCATGCATGCTGCCCCCTCCTCACAATGTCCCATGCATGCTGCTCCATCCTCACAATGTCCCTTGCATGCTGCCCCCTCCTCACAATGTCCCTTGCATGCTGCCCCCTCCTCACAATGTCTTATGCATGCTGCCCCCTCCTCACAATGTCTTATGCATGCTGCCCCCTCCTCACAATGTCCCATGCATGCTGCCCCCTCCTCACAATGTCCCATGCATGCTGCCCCCTCCTCACAATGTCCCATGCATGCTGCCCCCTCTTCACAATGTCCCATGCATGCTGCTCCCTCCTCACAATGTCCCATGAATGCTGCCCCTCCTCACAATGTCCCATGCATGCTGCCCCCTCCTCACAATGTCTCATGTATGCTGCTCCCGCCTCACAATGTCCCATGCATGCTGCTCCCTCCTCACAATGTCCCATGCATGCTGCTCCCTCCTCACAATGTCCCATGCATGCTGCCCCCTCCTCACAATGTCCCATGCATGCTGCCCCCTCCTCACAATGTCCCATGCATGCTGCTCTCTCCTCACAATGTCCCATGCATGCTGCCCCCTCTTCACAATGTCCCATGCATGCTGCTCCCTCCTCACAATGTCCCATGAATGCTGCTCCCTCCTCACAATGTCTCATGCATGCTGCCCCCTCCTCACAATGTCTCATGTATGCTGCTCCCGCCTCACAATGTCCCATGCATGCTGCTCCCTCCTCACAATGTCTCATGCATGCTGCCCCCTCCGCACAATGTCTCATGCTTGATGCTCCCTTATCACAATGTCCCATGCATGCTGCTCCTTCCTCACAATGTCCCATGCATGCTGCTCCCTCCTCACAATGTCTCATGCATGCTGCCCCCTCCTCAGTGTCCCATGCATGCTGCCCCCTTCTCACAATGTCTCATGCATGCTGCCCCCTCCTCAGTGTCCCATGCATGCTGCCCCCTTCTCACAATGTCCCATGCATGCTGTCCCTCTCCATGAGCTCCTAATGCTGCCTTCCTCTTTTCCATAATGAGACCTTCATGTTGCCCCACTCATGCTAAGACCACCACACTAACGCTTATGCTGAGACCCCCCCCACACACACTACCCCACTCTTGATATTGACTCCCCTACATTGCTCCACTCCATACTGATCCCACACATGCTGCCCCTTCTTCACAATGAGCTCCCAATGCAGCCCCCTCTTATTCTGAGTCCTTACACTCCCCCCACCCAATCGATTTTGTCATTGCACTATCCCTCATCCCTTGTCCTCTGTCTCTAGCATTAGCCCCTCTCTCCCACTCCCCCAGCATCAGCCTCTCTCCCCCAGCATCAGCCTCAATCTTCCCTCAGCATCAGCCTCTCTTCCCCAGTCTCAGCCTTTGCCTGCCCCAGTCTCCGCCTCAGCCTCCCTCCAGCCTCCCTCCAGTCTCAGCCTCAGCCTCCCTCAAGTCTCAGCCTTAGCCTCCCTCCAGTCTCAGCCTCCCTCCAGCCTCCCCCCAGTCTCTGCCTCTGCCTCCCTCCAGCCTCCCCCCAGTCTCTGCCTCCCTCCAGTCTCAGCCTCTGCCTCCCTCCAGCCTCCCCCCAGTCTCTGCCTCTGCCTCCCTCCAGCCTGCCCCCAGTCTCTGACTCTGCCTCCCTCCAGCCTCCCCCCAGTCTCTGCCTCTGCCTCCCTCCAGCCTCCCCCCCAGTCTCTGCCTCTGCCTCCCTCCAGCCTCCCCCCAGTCTCAGCCTCTGCCTCCCTCCAGCTTCCCCCCAGTCTCAGCCTCTGCCTCTCTCCAGCCTCCCCCCAGTCTCAGCCTCTGCCTCCCTCCAGCCTCCCCCCAGTCTCTGCCTCTGCCTCCCTCCAGCCTCCCCCAGTCTCAGCCTCTGCCTCCCTCCAGCCTCCCCACAGTCTCAGCCTCTGCCTCCCTCCAGTCTCAGCCTCTGCCTCCCTCCAACCTCCCCCCAGTCTCAGACTCTGCCTCCCTCCAGCCTCCCCCCAGTCTCTGCCTCTGCCTCCCTCCAGCCTCCCCCCAGTCTCTGCCTCCCTCCAGCCTCCCCCAGTCTCTGCCTCTGCCTCCCTCCAGCCTCCCCCCAGTCTCTGCCTCTGCCTCCCTCCAGCCTCCCCCAGTCTCTGCCTCTGCCTCCCTCCAGCCTCCCCCCAGTCTCTGCCTCTGCCTCCCTCCAGCCTCCCCCAGTCTCAGCCTCTGCCTCTCTCCAGCCTCCCCCCAGTCTCAGCCTCTGCCTCCCTCCAGCCTCTTCCCAGTCTCTGCCTCTGCCTCCCTCCAGCCTCCCCCCAGTCTCTGCCTCTGCCTCCCTCCAGCCTCCCCCAGTCTCAGCCTCTGCCTCCCTCCAGCCTCCCCACAGTCTCAGCCTCTGCCTCTCTCCAGCCTCCCCCCAGTCTCTGCCTCTGCCTCCCTCCAGCCTCCCCCCAGTCTCTGCCTCTGCCTCCCTCCAGCCTCCCCCCAGTCTCTGCCTCTGCCTCCCTCCAGCCTCCCCCAGTCTCTGCCTCTGCCTCCCTCCAGCCTCCCCCCAGTCTCTGCCTCTGCCTCCCTCCAGCCTCCCCCAGTCTCAGCCTCTGCCTCCCTCCAGCCTCCCCCAGTCTCAGCCTCTGCCTCTCTCCAGCCTCCCCCCAGTCTCAGCCTCTGCCTCCCTCCAGCCTCTTCCCAGTCTCTGCCTCTGCCTCCCTCCAGCTTCCCCCCAGTCTCTGCCTCTGCCTCCCTCCAGCCTGCCCCAGTCTCAGCCTCTGCCTCCCTCCAGCCTCCCCCCAGTCTCTGCCTCTGCCTCCCTCCAGCCTCCCCCCAGTCTCTGCCTCTGCCTCCCTCCAGCCTCCCCCAGTCTCTGCCTCTGTCTCCCTCCAGCCTCCCCCCAGTCTCTGCCTCTGCCTCCCTCCAGCCTCCCCCAGTCTCTGCCTCTGCCTCCCTCCAGCCTCCCCCCAGTCTCTGCCTCTGCCTCCCTCCAGCCTCCCCCAGTCTCAGCCTCTGCCTCTCTCCAGCCTCCCCCCAGTCTCAGCCTCTGCCTCCCTCCAGCCTCTTCCCAGTCTCTGCCTCTGCCTCCCTCCAGCCTCCCCCCAGTCTCTGCCTCTGCCTCCCTCCAGCCTCCCCCAGTCTCAGCCTCTGCCTCCCTCCAGCCTCCCCACAGTCTCAGCCTCTGCCTCTCTCCAGTCTCAGCCTCTGCCTCCCTCCAGCCTCCCCCCAGTCTCAGCCTCTGCCTCTCTCCAGTCTCAGCCTCTGCCTCCCTCCAGCCTCCCCACAGTCTCAGCCTCTGCCTCCCTCCAGTCTCAGCCTCTGCCTCCCTCCAACCTCCCCCCAGTCTCAGCCTCTGCCTCTCTCCAGTCTCAGCCTCTGCCTCCCTCCAGCCTCCCTCCAGTCTCAGCCTCTGCCTCCCTCCAGTCTCAGCCTCTGCCTCCCTCCAGTCTCTGCCTCTGCCTCCCTCCAGCCTCCCCCCAGTCTCTGCCTCTGCCTCCCTCCAGCCTCCCCCCAGTCTCAGCCTCTGCCTCCCTCCAGCCTCCCCCCAGTCTCTGCCTCTGCCTCCCTCCAGCCTCCCCCCAGTCTCTGCCTCTGCCTCCCTCCAGCCTCCCCCCAGTCTCTGCCTCTGCCTCCCTCCAGCCTCCCCCAGTCTCTGCCTCTGCCTCCCTCCAGCCTCCCCCCAGTCTCAGCCTCTGCCTCTCTCCAGCCTCCCCCCAGTCTCAGCCTCTGCCTCCCTCCAGCCTCCCCCCAGTCACTGCCTCTGCCTCCCTCCAGCCTCCCCCCAGTCTCTGCCTCTGCCTCCCTCCAGCCTCCCCCAGTCTCAGCCTCTGCCTCCCTCCAGCCTCCCCACAGTCTCAGCCTCTGCCTCCCTCCAGTCTCAGCCTCAGCCTCCCTCCAGCCTCCCCCCAGTCTCAGCCTCCCTCCAGTCTCAGCCTCTGCCTCCCTCCAACCTCCCCCCAGTCTCTGCCTCTGCCTCCCTCCAGCCTCCCCCAGTCTCTGCCTCTGCCTCCCTCCAGCCTCCCCCAGTCTCTGCCTCTGCCTCCCTCCAGCCCCCCCCCAGTCTCTGCCTCTGCCTCCCTCCAGCCTCCCTCCAGTCTCAGCCTCTGCCTCCCTCCAGTCTCAGCCTCTGCCTCCCTCCAGTCTCAGCCTCTGCCTCCCTCCAGTCTCTGCCTCTGCCTCCCTCCAGCCTCCCCCCAGTCTCTGCCTCTGCCTCCCTCCAGCCTCCCCCCAGTCTCAGCCTCTGCCTCCCTCCAGCCTCCCCCCAGTCTCTGCCTCTGCCTCCCTCCAGCCTCCCCCCAGTCTCTGCCTCTGCCTCCCTCCAGCCTCCCCCCAGTCTCTGCCTCTGCCTCCCTCCAGCCTCCCCCAGTCTCTGCCTCTGCCTCCCTCCAGCCTCCCCCCAGTCTCAGCCTCTGCCTCTCTCCAGCCTCCCCCCAGTCTCAGCCTCTGCCTCCCTCCAGCCTCCCCCCAGTCACTGCCTCTGCCTCCCTCCAGCCTCCCCCCAGTCTCTGCCTCTGCCTCCCTCCAGCCTCCCCCAGTCTCAGCCTCTGCCTCCCTCCAGCCTCCCCACAGTCTCAGCCTCTGCCTCCCTCCAGTCTCAGCCTCCCTCCAGCCTCCCCCCAGTCTCAGCCTCCCTCCAGTCTCAGCCTCTGCCTCCCTCCAACCTCCCCCCAGTCTCTGCCTCTGCCTCCCTCCAGCCCCCCCCCAGTCTCTGCCTCTGCCTCCCTCCAGCCTCCCCCAGTCTCAGCCTCTGCCTCCCTCCAGCCTCCCCCCAGTCTCAGCCTCTGCCTCCCTCCAGTATCTGCCTTTGCCGCCTCCCCCCCCCGCATGCGCAGATCTCTGGTCTGCATTAGAGACACTCCCACGCTCCTTATGAATCCACTTACCTGCTCCAGTGCCCGCCGCCATCTTCCTGGCTCACGTGAGTATCCTCTTCTGACACCGGCTTCCATCACGGCGTCCTCCGCGGCGTCCTGCTGTTAGCTCTGCATGTGACATCCACACAGCAGTGGACGCAGCACAGAGGAAGGAGCTGATTGGCGCGCGCCTGTGACCCCGGAAGTGCAGGCACCGGCAGTTCCGGGGTCAATCAGCTCCCTGTGCTCGGCGGCCACAAAAAAAAAAAAATGTAAAAAAAAAAAAAAAAAAAAAAAATTTTTTTTTTTTTTTTTTTTTTTTTGCTGCCAGAAGGTGCCGCCCCTCACAATCTGCCGCCCTAGGCACCGGACCACGGGTGCCTAATGGTAAATACGGCCCTGGGTGTGACTCTCATCAGCACTGGTTGGGCAGTGTAGGGACAATATCTCATTCACATGGAAGGTGGGAAACATTCTCAATATATTCAGACATTTCCAGAGGAAATACTGGGGAACAGCCCAAAAGAGCGATATAAAAAAAAGAAGCTCCAATATGTAATAACTTTGTATCCATCATCTATAAATGTATCATTCTATCCATGTATCATCGTTTTTAACCCCTGCACTACCTTGTGATTTTCCTTTTTTTCTTCTTTCCATTTTTTCCTTCTGTTTTCCCAAGAGCCATAAAATGCCAAATGAGTGGACGTTAATATCAGATAATCTGATTCCCCGGGTCAGTGCGAGGACTAAGGTATCAAACATTTATAGATTGTTTTTAATTTTTAACACTAGAACTACTGGACTCGTGACACCTATATAGAAATACATAGTGCAAAGTAGTGAAAATGACCACCTCAGTAGTTCTAGTGTTAAGTAGTGAAAACAAAAACAAAAAAACCCCGGAAATTTTTAAGTAAACAAATTTGGCTTATGTCGCCATTTCCCGAGGCCCGTGGAGTTTTCATTTGTCAGGATCTGGGTTTGTATTTTGTGCCCTGAACGTATAGACACCATTTTGGGGTAGATACAGTGCGACTCTGGGGGTTTTCATTTTTATTTTCTTGTTACATTGTTTACGGATTGGATTACTGTTGTTTTGATAGACCGGACTTTTACGAATGCAGAGAAACCAAATGTGCATTTTTTTCTTTTTTTTAATGGAGTAAAATTGGGGCGAAATGAACTTGTATTTTTTGTTAGAATTAAAAACTTTATATTTTTATTCACTTTTTCCTGTAGTATATAGTCTTGCAGCGTTGATGGTGCCATCGCTTGTGGTATACATAGTGATGCATCAGCAATGCTCTGTATTGGTAAAATCACCATGTGCCGGCATTCACAGGAGAATCATAATGACTGGTCATTGGCAGACCCCCGACTGTCATGGCAACCCACCGGCACCCACGATCACATTCCAGGTGAGTCGATGGGAGCATGGAATGGCGCGCCCACCTGCTGGCTTGTGTTAAATGCAGCCATCCGAGAAGGACATTGACATTTAACAAGTTAACAGCCACAGGCGGGGATCCGATCCATCCGCGGCTGTTAGAGGCACATGATGGCTGATCAAGTCAGCTGTCAATTGCGGGCTCGGTGTTTGAGCCTGCAACATGGCCAGGGACATACATGTGCATCATAGGTCGTGAAAAGGAAAAAGTTGAAGCAAGACACAAGTCCACGGAGTTGCAGTATATTTTAATATGTTGATCCAAAAAGGCAAATATCCAACAAGGCAGATTCTATTCATAAATGCATCCATGAATACATCCATCTATAACCTCATCCGTGTATCCATCCATCCATCCAAGAGTTCTTCTATTTGTCCACCTATCCATCCACCCATTCATGTGTCATCCATCTATTCATCCTTGAGACTATGTATCCATCTGTCTACATGTCCGTCCACCCACCCAGCCATCGACGTGCCCACCCATCCATCGACGTGCCCACCCATCCATCGACGTGCCCACCCATCCATCGACGTGCCCACCCATCCATCGACGTGCCCACCCATCCATCGACGTGCCCACCCATCCATCGACGTGCCCACCCATCCATCGACCTGTCCACCCATCCATCGACCTGTCCACCCATCCATCGACCTGTCCACCCATCCATCGACCTGTCCACCCATCCATCGACCTGTCCACCCATCCATCGACCTGTCCACCCATCCATCGACCTGTCCACCCATCCATCGACGTGCCCACCCATCCATCGACCTGTCCACCCATCCATCGACCTGTCCACCCATCCATCGACGTGTCCACCCATCCATCGACGTGCCCACCCATCCATCGACGTGACCACCCATCCATCGACCTGTCCACCCATCCATCGACCTGTCCACCCATCCATCGACCTGCCCACCCATCCATCGACCTGCCCACCCATCCATCGACCTGTCCACCCATCCATCGACCTGTCCACCCATCCATCGACCTGTCCACCCATATGTCCATCCACGTGTCCACCCATATGTCCATCCATTCATCCATTCATCCATCCAGCTTTAGTTTGTGATTGATTCACCCATTTATCATCTCTCTGTTGCACAATATTTGGTAAATTTGCGAATCTTTAAATATAAAACTTGTGTAAATTTGCTTCTCCGATTTTTCCTCCTCTCCAACATTTTTAGGCTTTTCTTAAAATTTTACAACTTAAATCCGGCAAGCATATCAGTTACACAGCTAAGCTTGAGCGTTCTGTCATTACACCACCAAAATGTCGAAAACAGTGTAAATTAGGAAAAATTTGCAGATTTTTTGCTCTAAAACAACATGTGCCAACATTTGTGACAAAGTTTTAATGCATTTCCATATAGTCCTTGTGATCTCCTGGAACTGGATGATAAATGCCCAGTGCGGCTCTGCTGCATCGCCCTCCTCTGCTCCATCTGCCGGTGCAGTAAGCTCAATGGCCATCCCTTCAGCTCTTTGGACCCGGTTGCAGCAGGATTCCCGGCCTCTGTGTGATATTCTGATAGATGAGCGGCTCTCAGCTCTGCTGCATCGCCCTCCTCCACGCCATCTGCCGGTGCAGTAAGCTCAATGGCCATCCCTTCGGCTCTTTGGACCCGGTTGCAGCAGGATTCCCGGCCTCTGTGTGATATTCTGATAGATGAGCGGCTCTCAGCTCTGCTGCATCACCCTCCTCCGCGCCATCTGCCGGTGCAGTAAGCTCAATGGCCATCCCTTCGGCTCTTTGGACGCGGTTGCAGCAGGATTCCCGGCCTCTGCGTGATATTCTGATAGATGAGCGGCTCTCAGCTCTGCTGCATCGCCCTCCTCCGCGCCATCTGCCGGTGCAGCAAGCTCAATGGCCATCCCTTCGGCTCTTTGGACGCGGTTGCAGCAGGATTCCCGGCCTCTGCGTGATATTCTGAAAGATGAGCGGCTCTCAGCTCTGCTGCATCGCCCTCCTCCGCTCCATCTGCCGGTGCAGTAAGCTCAATGGCCATCCCTTCAGCTCTTTGGACGCGGTTGCAGCAGGATTCCCGGGCTCTGCGTGATATTCTGATAGATGAGTGGCTCTCAGCTCTGCTGCATCGCCCTCCTCCGCTCCATCTGCCGGTGCAGTAAGCTCAATGGCCATCCCTTCAGCTCTTTGGACCCGGTTGCGGCAGTATTCCCGGCCTCTGCGTGATATTCTGATAGATGAGCGGCTCTCAGCTCTGCTGCATCGGACTTCATATTACTGTTTTGTAGGAGGGTCCAAAGTTTTAAAGTCTTAATCTGGAAACAGGCATCAATCAATAGTCCGCCCGCTCACCCCGCGCAGTGTATTTCAATTATTCCACATGAACGCTGACCGTTTGATTGGAGAGCGAGCGGAGAGCTGGGGCTATTTTCTCTCGCATTAATGGGATTTCATTTCTCTTCTCGGTGTGGAATAGTCAGCGGCGGCCTCACAGGGACTGCAGGCAGCGAGCTGTGCTGCGGGTTATCAATGGCTGGCAATGATCAATAACCATTCTGGCTGATTGCGATGGCCTGACGGCCGCCTTCTGCCTAAGCATCGAGGAAAGCAAGGTCCCTGACCATGAAAGGGATCATAGTTTATCATTAAGAGGGATTGACGGAGTGGCAGGGAGGAGATGGGACTCTGCTCGGCCGTGGCGGGAGCGCTTTGTAGGCAGTTTACATGCTCTGTGAGTAGAGGCGCGCCATTCGCCCTCGCTGCAGCTTCCTAATGTTCGCCTTCATATATATTCACCCAACACTAAAAGTCATTTATTGAGTGGAGGCCGGAAGATGGACGTGGAGAGTAACAAAGGCTGATGGAGTATTAGGACACTGTACATATTAATGTCAGGGCCTGTCGACCACGCGGACGGTGAAATTAACGGCTATATAAGTGACTGATCAGTATAGTGCGTGTGCAGGCGGCAGCCATGGGACCTCTGCAACCCCTACCGTAATGGGATCAAGGGCCTGGGCGAGATTGCCGTCTCTGCCCCATCTATAGCTATGGGCACTAGGACCTGGGTGCGATTACAGTCTCTGCCCCCTCTATAGATATGGGCACTAGGACCTGGGCACAATTACCGCCTCTGCCCCCTCTATCGCTATGAACATTACGACCTGGGCGCGATTACAGTCTCTGCCCCCTCTATAGATATGGGCAGAAGGGCCTGGGCACAATTACCGCCTCTGCCCCCTCTATCGCTATGAACATTACGACCTGGGCACGATTACAGTCTCTGCCCCCTCTATAGATATGGGCAGAAGGGCCTGGGCACAATTACCGCCTCTGCCCCCTCTATCGCTAGGAACATTACGACCTGGGCACGATTACAGTCTCTGCCCCCTCTATAGATATGGGCAGAAGGGCCTGGGCACAATTACCGCCTCTGCCCCCTCTATCGCTAGGAACATTACGACCTGGGCACGATTACAGTCTCTGTCCCCTCTATAGATATGGGCAGAAGGGCCTGGGCACAATTACCGCCTCTGCCCCCTCTATCGCTAGGAACATTACGACCTGGGCACGATTACAGTCTCTGCCCCCTCTATAGATATGGGCAGAAGGGCCTGGGCACAATTACCGCCTCTGCCCCCTCTATCGCTAGGAACATTACGACCTGGGCAAGATTACAGTCTCTGCCCCCTCTATAGGTATGAACACAAGGGTCTGGGACAACTTCTGTATCTCCTCTATATATGGGTCAGATTAGCTCAGGAGCACCCTCTATAGCTATGAGCACTAGGGTCTAGGTACGATTGTCCTCTCTGCCCCTTCTATAGCTATGGGTGCTAGGGTCTAGGTACGATTGCCCCTTTTTGACCCTTCTATAGCTATGGGCACTAGTGCTGGGGTGCAAGTGCTATTTTTGCACCCATTACAGCCATTAGCATACGGCCTGGATGCAACAGGCATCTGTGTACCCTTTTAGCTATGGGCATCAGGATCAGATTATGACTGTTGTCTCTGCACCCCCTGTATCTTTGGGCTCTAGAGCTGGGTTGCAAGTGCTATCTATGCAGTCCTATCGGTATGGGAACTTGGGTACGGGTCCGACTACCATCTATGCACCTCTATCACTATGAGCAGTTGGGCAGGTGTCCAACTACCATTTATGCACCCCCATTGCTCTGGGCAGTTGGGAAATGGTCTGACTACTATATATACACCACTATAAACTATGGCCACTAGGTCAGGTGTGCAACCACCATATATGCACCCCTATAGCTATGGGCACTTGGGCAGGGAACCGACTACCATCTATACACCCCCATCGCTATGGGCACTTGGGTAGGGGTCCAACTACTTTTTATGCACCCCTATAACATTGGGCACTAGGGCAAGAGTGCAACAACCATATATGCACCCCTATGCTATTGGGACTTCGGCAGGGATCCGACTATTTATGCACCTGTATAGCTATGGGCACTTCAGCAGGAGTCCAACTAAGATTTATGCACCTCTATGCTATGGGCATTTTGGCAGGGGTCCGACTATTTATGTACCCCTATAGTTATGGGCACCATGTGATGTAGTGTGACTTACATCTATGCACCCCTATAGCTATGGGCACTTGGGCAGGAGTCTGACTACCATCTATGCACCTAGATAGGTAGGGAATGACTAGGATCCGGCTATGACTGCCATCTCAGTACCCCTATAACTATGGGCATCAGGGCCTGGGTGCAACTCTTAATCCTTAACCCTTTATTAATATGATCACTTTATTAGGGCGACCACTATTTTTGCACGCTTGCATGTCTATATACCAAAATCACTTTTAATCTAACCTCCAGTGAACAGTACTGATGGCCCAGCGGACAACTGGAAGGTTTACACTTTTTCCCTGGAATGGCCAATGTAGGGCCTTTCATAAAAAATGGCTGTGCATGAAATGCATGGACAGGCTGGATAGGGGCTTTATATCCTGGCTTCTAAATAGAGACCCTGGACTCAATGTCTATATTCCTTATTGAATTGTAAAGCACTGCGGAATATGTTGGCGCTACGGTATATAAATAAAAATTATTATTAATATTGGATACATGGAAAGGCGTTGTCTTCCCTCATCCACCTTTGACATTCTGCAAATATTTAACCATACAAATTCAGTACATTTCCCAGAGTTTCTGCCAAAACTTCTCAACAGGCTGCAATGCACATCACAACCACTGGGTGGCAGCGCAAGGATACATACAGCATAAACGTCTCCCGGCAGAATATCTCAAAAATCTATTTTTTTTTCTTTTTAATGCCGGCCATCCTTTTTTGAGCATGGAAAAAAAAAAAAAAAGAAGGTCTACAAAATTATATTTGCCAGGAACCTTCTTGAATATTTGGGTTTGCTGCGCTTTACTTCTCCCAGCTGTACTGTATATAGGGTACGATTATTATAATTGTAAAAATAATAACGGAGGCTGAGCGTAATTACATCTATAGCGGCACAATATTCCTTTCTATATTTTCCTATAATGGCCGCTCTACACTCTTCGAGCTGTTCTTTTCAATGGATTTCTTTTGACCTTCTGCGTTTTCATTTCTGTGCTCAGTAAACAGTAATTACCTAATTTATTTGCGTGTGTACAGTGCTCCTCTCTCCTTAGAAATACTGTTAATTATCAGTGCCCGACGCGGCGTTACTATGTCAAATTAGGCATTTTCTCGTATTGGGAGAGATGGATAGATATAATTATTCTTTGTGTCTCTCCAGGCCGCCTATTCATGTAAGACCGCACTATATGGGTTTTGTCCTTTACGCCGGATTATCCAAGGATGTAATTTGTGCTACAAAGATTTCCAGCTCCTCTCACTACGTGAAATGCTTAAATGTGTCACCAATAATTGGAATTGTTGACAGGGCCTTTTGAACGGAATTGTGGATATTATCGAGATGAAGCCATTATTCGGGTCTATCAACAGACATAAGAAGATGTAGAGCCATTATGTAAACAGAATGCAATGCGGATGTCAATATGCAGTATAATATCGGTATTATATCCAGGAACATCGCAGGGTACTACACATATCTCACCCTTCATTGTTAGGAGGGGGAGATATGTGCTGTACATGGCCGCTGGTCACTTCCCCCTAAAAAAATCCTAATTTGGCTATATTAAAATAATGATGCCATATAGTGTCCAAATATTAGCGCTATATCATTTCCAAATAATGGCAACATTAAGAACCTAAAAATAATGGAAAATAGCAAATTAACCTGTACAAAATAATACTACTATATAGAGTGCTTGCGTAATAGTTCCATACACATCCTAAATAATGGGGCCATATAGTGTCCAAATATTAGCGCTATATCATGTCCAAATAATGGCAACATTAAGAACCTAAAAATAATAGAAAAAAGCTTTATAGACTAGAAAATGAACCTGTACAAAATAATACTACTATATAGAGTGCTTGCGTAATAGTTCCATACACATCCTAAGTAATGGGGCCACGTAGTGTCCAAATATTAGCGACATACCATAAAGCTAACATAGAACCCGAAAATAATGGCAAATAGCTTCATAGTCTAGTAAATCAACCTGTACAAACTAATAGTACTATAGAGTACTCACATAATAGTTCCATACAGATCCTAAATGGTGCCATACAGTGTCCAAATATTAGCGCTATACCATTTCCAAATAATGCCAACATAAAGAACCTGAAAATAATGACATATTGCTGTATACAATAATACTACTATAGAGTGCTCGCATAACAGTTCATACAGATCCTAAATAATGGTACCAGATAGTGCTCAAATATTCCCACATACCATAATGCTAACAGATAATAGAACCTGAAAATAATGGCAAATAGCTTCATAGACTAGCAAATCAACCTGTACAGAATAATACTACTATAGAGTACTCGCCTAATAGATCCATACAGATCCTAAATAATGGTGCCATGTAGTGACAAAAGATTAGCAACATACCATGTGCAAATAATGGCAACATAAATAACCTGAAAATAATGGCATGTAGCTTCATATAATAGTAAATTAACCTGTTCAAAAGAAAACGACTATAGAGTGCTCGCATAATAGCTCAATACAGATCCTAAATAATGGTACCAGGTAGTGTCCAAATATTACCGCCATACCATAATGCTAACAAAGAACCTGAAAATAATTGCAAATAGCTTCATATAATAATAAATGAACCTCTACAGAATACCACTACTATAGAGCGCTTGCGTAATAGTTCCATACACATCCTAAATAATGGTGTCATGTAGTGTCCAAATAGTAGCAACATACCATGTCCAAATAATGCTAAGAAAGAACCTGAAAATAATGGCAAAAAGCTTCATATAATAGTAAATCAACCTCAACAAAATAATACTACTATAGAGTGCTTGCATAATAGTTCCATATGGATCCTAAATAATGGTGCTATAGTGTCCAAATATTAGCGCTATACCATAATGCTAACAAATAACCTGAAGATAATGGCAAATAGCTTCATATAATCGGAAATAAACCTGTACAAAATAATATTAATGTAGTGTGCTCACGTAATAGTTCCATACAAATCCTAAATAATGGTGCCATATAGTGTCCAAATATTAGTGCCATACCATTATTCTAACATAGAACCTTTAAAATATTGGCAAATAGCTTTGTTTTATAGTAAATTAACTTGTATAAAATAATACTACTATAGAGTGCTTGCATAATAGTGCCATACACATCCTAAATAATGGTGCCAAGTAGTGTCCAAATATTAGAATCTGAAAATCATGGCAAATAGCTTCATATAATAGTAAATCAACCAGTACAGAATAATATTACTATAGAGTGCTCGTGTAATAGTTCCATACAGCTGATAAATAATGGTGTCAAGTAGTGTCCAAAATATTAGCGCCATACCATAATGCTAACATAGAACCTGAAAATAATGGCAAATCGCTTTGTATAATAGTAAATTAACCCGTATAAAATAATACTACTATAGAGTGCTGGCGTAATAGTTCCATAGATATCCTAAATAATGGTGCCATATAGTGTCCAAATAATAGTGACATAACACATTCAAATAATGAAAATATAGTGTTAGAGTAATACCATGTAGTTACAAATAATAGTGCATTAAACTGTACAAAATAGAATTTCCTTTTAATCAATACATTTGTGAACAAGGGAATGTGGGGGTTGTCTTTTTTCCCCCCAATTGGATTACGTCGTAACGTTGAGAATTTTTTTTTATTAATAAGCTTTGTGAATGAGAGCGTGTCGGGGAGTGTTTATTCAAAAACCTTGTTTTCCCTCTGCGTATTATTTTGTTTTTAACTCTATACTTGCCGGGTTAATAATGATTGACACTTCTTTATTACTATCCCCTGGGCTTGATGCCAGCTGACAATTCGCAGCTGACACCAACCCTCAAAAATATTACTTCTATTGCCACCACACCAGACCAACTGGTAAGAGCTGGGTAAAACGCCAGAATTGGAGCATTTGATGAATGTGCTACTCCTGGGGCAGCTGCGGGCTGCTATTTTCTGTCAGGGAAGGGCCAAGTAACCATGGACCTTCAAAGCCTGATACTACCATAAAATAGGGGGGACCCCATGGTGTTTTTTTAAATTAATTTAAAACATTAAAAGAAAAAAGAAAACAAAAAGCATGGGATCCGCTCTATTGTTGATAACCAGCCGAGGTAAAGCTGACAGCTGAGGGTTGCAGCCCATAGCTGTCTGCTTTACCTGTGCTGGTTATCAAAAATACTCAGGAACCCAAGTAATTTTTTTTTAATTTATTGTTCACAGCTGCGCATAGGCAACTTCTTCATGCAACAAAGCTTGTTGATTGGCTGCGCTCCTGCCTTTCAACAAACTTTATTAGTATATGAACATTACCCGAACTCTGAACTCAGGCACAGACTATTTTTTAAAGTTTGTGTTCGAGTCCAAACTTTGCAGTTCAGGTTCACTCGTCCCTAAAAATGACCTAATAATAGGATTCTGCAGATATACACCCAAGCTTAGAGAATTTATTATTTTAGCTGTTAAAAAATATTCCCAAATATTCCCAATTAATTTGCTTTGTGCCGTCATTTGAGCGAGGCCCAGATTCCCTGCCTAACCAGCCCTGTATAGCATCATTAAAATCAATATATGTTTAAAAAAAGCATTTATTACACCCGTTTTTCCCGAAAGAAAATTAGGGCCTTGGCTACTTAAAGGGGCGTTGTTTCCCCAGATTAGTCGGCCTTCTTTCCATGTTATCACGCCCTTAGGGTGATGACTCACGCTCGTTACTCTCCGACCGTTTCCATCTCAATCTGTGTGAGTTTTTACGGGAGCTCTCGGACCATCAGCGCACCGCTGAGTCTGTAGTGGCAGCGCCAGGATGATGGGCACATTCATCATCCACAATCAATGCCAGCAGTCTAATCATTCAACGTCTTTCGCAGGTCTTTAATTGAGAATTCCTCCTGTGATTCATCTAATTTGGGATTTCTGAAGGAAGAAATTCCTCAGGTGATAATATCAAAAATTATACACAAAGAGAAAAAAAGAACTTCAAAATTGAACTTAATAAATTACTCTTAAAAGCAAAGTAACTCACGATATAACAGAGACCGGCTATATAGATAATGATATAAGTGGGTCTCGAGTATCTGTCTGTCCTCTTCTGTCCGTGGAGGGTAGCACTTTAAGTTCCAAAGAGGCGCCCCCGCTCATAGACCACAGGCCCTAGAAATGCCCTATATAGTCAACACAATAAGGAATATTTAGTATATATTACACACACATACGTATATTATACACTGTATATAATCTAATATATAAAGCTGAATGTGTATGTGTATATATGTATGTGTGTATGTATGTGTCGCGGGCGACGCTGCGCTCTCCCACTGCTCGGGTACAGCTGCCGCTGCTACTGCGGCCTCTGCTGCTCGGTGGCTCGAGCGATGGGCCGGATCCCGGGGACTCGAGCGGCGCTCCTCGCCCGTGAGTGAAAAGGGGATTGGTTTTGGGGATTTATTGTCCGTGACGCCACCCACGGTTGTGGTGATTTTTGGTAACACCACCGCTGCTCTGTATGGGGATCCCGGGAGCGGTGACAGGGAGCAGCAGAGTTGTTAGTTCTCCCCTCCGTGGGAAGGGGTTGGTTGTCCCGGGGCCCAGTGATGGGGTGAAGGATGAGGGATGGCAGGCCAGGTGCGAGGCCTGGTGAGGTGCAGGGTCGCGGGGGGCAGCGCTGTGCCTCACGGCACGGTGGTACTCACTCAGCCTGAGACGGTGACACAGTTCTCGGTCCCCGACCTGGATATGGGCCGGAGGAGCCCCTCTTTGCCCGCAGGCGCTGACCCTGAGAAACTGGTGCCTTGGCGGTGGCGGTGTCTCTCTCCTACGGTTGGACTGTTGCCTTCAATCGGGACTTAGCTGTTGGGAGACCCGGAGGTCCTCTTTATTGACGGATTTGGCAAATTCACGGTCACCCCTAGCCTTGCCGGGATCCGAAAGGCCCCTGCCAATGGTGCTGGCTTCTCTTCGTATACTGGTCCGGTACCGCCGGGCCACCACCCGTCCACGGTCCTTTCGGCAACCTCCGATCAGCCTCCACTGCAGACGGTCACCGCCGTCTGCTAACCTTGCTGTTTCAGTCCGGGGCACACACCCGGACCAACTTTAGGCTTTCAAACTGTCACTTTCTCCTTCACTTCACTCTAACCTCAACTCTCATCTCTTCTGCCTGGTTTTCCCGCCTCCAGGACTGTGAACTCCTCGGTGGGCAGAGCCAACCGCCTGGCCCACCCCCTGGTGTGGACATCAGCCCCTGGAGGAAGGCAACAAGGGTTTCTGGTTTAGCTTTGGTGTACCTATCCGGGGTGTAGGGTGTGGTGGTGTTATTACCTGTGACCCCTGGCTTGCCCAGGGCGTCACATATGTATGTATGTATGTATGTATGTTATATATATATATATATATACGCGCGCGCGCGCGTGCGTGCGTGCGTGTGCGTGTGCGTGTGTGTGTGTGTGTCCGTGTGTGTGTGTGTCCAGGATTGGCATCTGCACCGTCGCAACTACAGCCACAAAATTTTGCACACTCACACTTCTGGACCCCGAGAGCGTCATAGGCTATGTTTTAAGGGGAGGTTTTAACCCCGCACTTTACAGTTATTCACCAAAAAACCTGACTCCATTAAAGCGAATGGAGCTGGAAGCCACAGTGCAGCCAGAACTTCAGAAGAATGTGCAGCCACGCCCTTATATGGAATGTTGGCGTGTCACAATGCAGCCAGGGAAAGAGACAGACACAGACAGGGGAAGAGGCAGACACAGGGAAACAGACAGACAGGGAAAGAGAGGGAAAGAGACAGACAGGGTAAGAAACAGACAAAGACCGGTAAAGAGACAGAAAGAGACAGAGGGAAAGAGAGAGACAGATGGAGAAAGACAGACAGAGACAGACAGACAGGGAAAGAGACAGACAGACAAAGAGCTAGAGAGAGACAGATATATAGAGGGGGAGACAGACATTATAATTACATTTATATCTATTTGTTTTCTGGTTTTTGTGTGCAGAATACATTTTTGTTAATACATTCTATTTTAACAACAGTTATTAACCCGGGCGAAGTCGGGTAGTACAGCTAGTATAGATATATAGACACACATTTGCATGTATATATAGTGTGTGTGTGTGTGTGTGTGTGTGTGTAATAAATATATATATATATATATATATATATATATATATATATATATATTTATATTTTACACACACACACACACATTCAGACAGGCACATACATATACACACGTATTCCTACTGTAGTACATGGGTACACAGCCCAATGTCATACACAAAATTATTACTAGATTATTCAAAGCCATCGATTCCATGATGATATAAGGATTTCAAGACAAAGAAATGAAAAAAAAGGGGAAAAAAAATAAATTATTCCAAGGATATTTAGCTTAAAGTGCAATTACTGTTAAAAGTCAAATAATTTCTTATAAATCATACCAAGGTGGAACAATTCATAGCAAACTGTGCCGATGCAGTTCCCCCCACATTTTGGGGGTTCATCAGGGGACCAATCGTTATATGGAAATCTCTCTCAAATGGAGAGAAATGGGATCCCAGTAATAGGGTATCAAAGATTTATGACTGCCATGATCACTGATGGTATATGCAGGTTAGGCGCCATATAGTGGCCCATAAATAGCCGGTAGAGTTGTCACTTTCTTAGAAGGAAGTGACATTATCAAGTTTGGTGGAAAGCAAAGTGCTCCAAAGGGTGCAGCACACTGGAATGGATGTACGTCTGATATATATAAATACTACTAGTGTTGAGCGAGTAGTTAACTATTCGTACTCGCTATGCTGTTAGTGAGTACTGTTCTCTACTTGCATATTCGTTAGGAGTAGCGGGCGCAGTGTAAGTCAATGGGAAATACTCGCTAAGTAGCGGGTAACCCGAAAGCTGTACTATTTGCTACTCAGCTTTCAGGTTACTCCCCACTTAGCGAGTATTTCCCATTGACTTACATTGAGCCCGCTACTCGTAAAGAATATGCGCATAGCCGTTGGTACTCGCTAAAAGCATAGTGAGTAAGAATAGTTAACTGCTTGCTCAACATTACTACCAGCTCAGGGGCACGGCTATGGGGAGTCTTCATGCTCCCACCTATGCTAATTTTCTCCTGGGCTGACGGAAGGAAACCTTGATCATATGGCGCCTAACTTGCATACACCATCAGTATTCATGGTGGCCATGTACCTTTGATAACCTATTACTGGGATCCCATTCCTCTCCATTTGAGGTTCCATATAATGTTTGGTCCCCTGATGAACCCAAATGTGGGGGGTAAATGCGTTGGGAACTTTGCTATGAATTGTTGGACCTTGGGTTGAATTATTATGTGTTATTGCACCCTTACCAGTACTTGCACATTACTAAGTATAGCAGGCAATCCTCGGATGTTTTTTGGCTATCTAAAAGCCACAAACCATGCGGGACAGGGACTCCAGCATGGCACTCGAGCACCAGAGATACTTGATCGAATAACGAGCCTACCCGATCACCCTGATGATTGCTCATCACTAGAGGTCACACATGCTCAGTACTGCTCCATTCACACTGGAGACTTTGGTTCCCCCGGTTTTGTGATCACTAGAGGTCCCAGCGGTTGTACCACCATCGACCATACTTTTAATATGGGAATAATCCATTATAAAAATTTGTGATTTAGGATTACATCTTTTGCTTTAGAGTGTTATGGTGGACATACAATGCATCACCTTTGACTACCCTGTTTTAACCCCTTGTGTACACCTGGCCTTCTAGTCCTTTCACACTATGAGATCCCCATTCTTGAGATTGGTGGGGGGGTCTTATACAGAGTGGCAATCATGGACCCCTGGGATTAATGCCAGCTGACCTCAAGCTCCAAAATGATTTCCCCAATTGCCATCACACCAGGGAAAATCGGAAACAGACGGAATTGGTACAACTAATGGATGCAACAATTCTGAGGCAGCGGAGGGCTGCAATTTTTAAGCTGGGAAGGGCCAAAAAAACATGGACCTTCCAAGCCTGATAATACCAGCCCTCAGCTGTATGTTTAGCTTAGTTGGTTATCAAAAATGGAGAGGGATCCCTACACTGTATTTTTTTTTTTTAATTTAATTCCCAGCATCTTCCCCATGCTGTTCCCATTCCATCTGATCACCGTTTCCATCAATTTCAGCAATTTTACTGCCCACAGCCCTCCTGTGAGGGTCTGCACAAAAGTACTGAAATTTCCCATTGACTGCCATTATACTAGTTACTCGAATGACGTCCGAGCGTCCAACCTACTCGATTCGAGCGCAGGGCACTCGAGCACGTTAGTGCTTGCTTATCACTAGTGACCTCACTCTTAGACAGTGAATGCAGCAGTGGTTGCACATGCTCAGTCCTGCTTCATTCAAACCAGGGACTTTGGGACCCTCATTCTCATGATTGGTGGGTTTTCTAGCGGTCAGGCAATCAATGAATGTTATTTTTGAGACATCCCTTTAAATACAGAGCTTGCGGCTTTATAAACTTTGGATAGAGGGTCTAAAATACATTTTTTTACTGGACTATTTTACCCCCAGTATGAACCCGACCCAGAAGCTGTAAAACTTCTAGCAAACAGCGAGCGGCTCCCTGTGCCATTTTAATTACACGTCTTCAGCAGGATTTAGAGAAAAGCAGAACTGGGCCAACATTTAGTGGCGAACACTTGAGCGAGTTTTATGCTTGCTTATGACAGCAGCCATGATGTAACACTCCGGGTAATTAGCATGCGTCCGGGGTACAGACGCTCCGAATTGATTATGTTTGTATAAGTAATTGAAAAACAAAAAAACAGTCACCGAGCGCAGCGGGAAACGGGATTAATCATGGAGTAAATGTGTGACCTCTCGTTCTGTCCAACCATAAAAGCTCCTTGTACTGCTGCTTCATATTCATTTCCTGCATGCTTTATATACCGAGCGCTCCTGCACTGCCCAAAATGAAGCACTGGATGCGCGGCGCGTGCCAAGCTGCATGGACAATTGGAACGGAAAACGATGAGCGCCAGGAGGAGCATTTATTACAGCTGCAGTATGGAGCACACCGCCGAAAATCACATTGTATGATACAATATATACAGTGTAATACACTATCCCAACATGGGAGGGATCTATAGCCGCTCTCCTTCACAGCTTTCTGGTTCTGGAATAGAATGCGACTAGACTGACGTTCTAAAGAAAGACCGTTATGTTCTAAAGGCCTGATAACTTGTAAAGAAGGATCGTACATATTGTATTTAAACACTCCATACTGATTGGATACTACTGATGAACAAGCATGTTTGGCCCTTCTCAACCGACCACCGGGGTCCTCGGCACTGCCCAAACCGACCGCCGGGGTCCTCGACACAGCTCGAACCGACAGTCTGGGTCCTCGGCACTGCTCGAACCGACCATCGGGGTCCTCGGCCCTGCTCGACCGACCGTCTGGGTCCTCGGCCCTGCTCGACCGACCGTCGGGGTCCTCGGCCCTGCTCGACCGACCGTCGAGGTCCTCGGCCCTGCTCGACCGACCGTCGGGGTCCTCGGCCCTGCTCGACCGACCGTCTGGGTCCTCGGCCCTGCTCGACCGACCGTCTGGGTCCTCGGCCCTGCTCGACCGACCGTCGGGGTCCTCGGCCCTGCACGACCGACCGTCGGGGTCCTCGGCCCTGCACGACCGACCGTCTGGGTCCTCGGCCCTGCACGACCGACCGTCGGGGTCCTCGGCCCTGCACGACCGACCGTCGGGGTCCTCGGCCCTGCACGACCGACCGTCGGGGTCCTCGGCCCTGCACGACCGACCGTCTGGGTCCTCGGCCCTGCACGACCGACCGTCGGGGTCCTCGGCCCTGTACGACCGACCGTCGGGGTCCTCGGCACTGCTCGAACCGACCGTCGGGGTCCTCGGCACTGCTCGAACCGACCGTCGGGGTCCTCGGCACTGCTCGAACCGACCGTCTGGGTCCTCGGCACTGCTCGGGGTCCTCGGCACTGCTCGAACCGACCGTCGGGGTCCTCGGCACTGTTCGAACAGACCGTCTGGGTCCTTGGCACTGCTCGAATAGACCGTCGGGGTCCTCGGCACTGCTTGCCACTTAATCGAGTATCCCTACTGCTCAAGTCCCTGCCCCAAATTTTGTGGCTTTTTTTCAGCCACTAAACATGCGGGGATTGCCTACCGATCATTGCTATAGCTACTTCACTACTGACATTACTGTGATTGGCCAGCTGCATTGCATCTTCAGGTCTATATAGCTGCTGGAGAAGGGATAGTGTATTAGAAGCTTCTAGGCAGGGATTATAGCCTTACAGTGCTTGCGGCTGCAACGTAGAACCTAAAAGTTCTTTTCAGGCATATGAATACCGCTCCTATTTTCATACCCAATTTCAAATGCACAAGGCATGCAGTAATGGATGGTGAAGTGGACGTCCCAGTGATGGTGCTGCACAGAGGCCATGGGCTAATAAAGTAATATTTTTTCAGGACAAATTGTGCCTGCTGCGAGAGCACAACAAAGACACTTATCTAGACCTAGCTTCCTCTCTCGCTTTGCAGGGAGAACACGGACACCACTGTTGAAGCCAGAACAGTGGGAGAAGGTGGTGGGTTAGATGGCAGATCATGCTTCCAGTCTTTATGAGCATCACCTTGTCTTCCTCACGGTCCAGTTTCACTAGTCAAGGGTCTGGACCACATACATCTCACCTTGATCTTCCTTCCTGCCATCATGGCGCGTCCCAGGAGACAAGTGACCGCACACTTGGACACTCCGAAGAGCTCTTTACATCTCAATTTATGGCTTCTTCTAGTTATTTTATATCAGTAAGTATGCGGTGGAGGACTACGGGGGAGCATTATACTAAGAGGAGGACTATACTGGTGCATCATACTATGAGGAGCACTATGGGGTGCATTATACTATATGGAAGACTATGGAGGTGGATTATGCTATATGGAGAACTATGGGGGGTGCATTATACTATATGGAGGACTATGGAGGGTGCATTATACTATATGGAGGACTATGGGGGTGCATTATACTATATGGAGGACTATGGGGGTGCATTATACTATATGGAGGACTATGGGGGTGCATTATACTATATGGAGGACTATGGGGGTGCATTAAAATATATGGAGGACTATGGGGGTGGCATTATACTATATGGAGGACTATGGGGGTGCATTATACTATGAGGGGGACTATGCTGTACATTATACTATATGGAGGACTATGGGGGTGAATTATACTATATGGAGGACTATGGGGGTGCATTATACTATATGGAGGACTATGGGGGGTGCATTATACTATGAGGGGGACTATGCTGTACATTATACTATATGGAGGACTATGGGGGTACATTATACTATATGGAGGACTATGGGGGTTGCATTATACTATATGGAGGACTATGGGGGGTGCATTATACTATATGGAGGACTATGGGGGTTGCATTATACTATATGGAGGACTATGGGGGGTGCATTATACTATATGGAGGACTATGGGGGTTGCATTATACTATATGGAGGACTATGGGGGGTGCATTATACTATATGGAGGACTATGGGGGGGTGCATTAAAATATATGGAGGACTATGGGGGGGGTGCATTATACTATATGGAGGACTATGGGGGTTGCATTATACTATATGCAGGACTATGGGGGTGCATTATACTATGAGGGGGACTATGCTGTACATTATACTATATGGAGGACTATGGGTGTGAATTATACTATATGGAGGACTATGGGGGTGCATTATACTATATGGAGGACTATGGAGGTGTATTATACTATATGGAGGACTATGGGGGTTCATTATAGTATGATGAGGACTATGGGGGCATCATTATACTATATGTGGACTATGAAGGGTGCATTATACTATATGGAGGACTATGGGGCGGTGCATTATACTATATGGAGGACTATGGGGGGTGCATTATACTATGA
The DNA here is from genome assembly GCF_048569485.1 of Anomaloglossus baeobatrachus. Taxonomy (NCBI): domain Eukaryota; kingdom Metazoa; phylum Chordata; class Amphibia; order Anura; family Aromobatidae; genus Anomaloglossus; species Anomaloglossus baeobatrachus. The sequence continues at coordinate 19,820,353 of NC_134362.1, forward strand.
GGGGGACTATGCTGTACATTATACTATATGGAGGACTATGGGGGTACATTATACTATATGGAGGACTATAGGGGTGCATTATATTATATGGAGGACTATGGGGGTGCATTATACTATATGGAGGACTATGGAGGGTGCATTATACTATATGGAGGACTATGGGGGTGCATTATACTATATGGAGGACTATGGGGGTTGCATTATACTATATGGAGGACTATGGGGGGTGCATTAAAATATATGGAGGACTATGGGGGGGTGTATTATACTATATGGAGGACTATGGGGGTGAATTATACTATATGGAGGACTATGGGGGTGCATTATACTATATGGAGGACTATGGGGGGTGCATTATACTATGAGGGGGACTATGCTGTACATTATACTATATGGAGGACTATGGGGGTACATTATACTACATGGAGGACTATAGGGGTGCATTATATTATATGGAGGACTATGGGGGGTGCATTATACTATATGGAGGACTATGGGGGGTGCATTATACTATGAGGGGGACTATGCTGTACATTATACTATATGGAGGACTATGGGGGTACATTATAATATATGGAGCACTATGGGGGGTGCATTATACTATATGGAGGACTATGGAGGTGTATTATACTATTTGGAGGACTATGGGGGTTCATTATAGTATGATGAGGACTATGGGGGCATCATTATACTATATGTGGACTATGAAGGGTGCATTATACTATATGGAGGACTATGGGGCGGTGCATTATATTATATGGAGGACTATGGGGGGTGCATTATACTATATGGAGGACTATAGGGGGTGCATTATACTATATGGAGGACTATAGAGGGTGCATTATACTATGAGGAGAACTATGGGGGAGCATTATACTACCGTATATGGAGGACTATGGGGGGTGCTGTATGGAAGGCTATGTGGAGGCCATTATATTTGGAGGCCTACGAGGGAGCCTTTATACTTTATAGAGGGGTTTTTGAGAGGCACTATACTGTATGCAAGCAATGATACAGTGTGAAGGGCTGTGTGGGACCATTATACTACATGGAGGGCTGTGTTAGGGGGTCAAACAAACCTACTGTGTTGAAATCACCATACTTTGCGGTGCTGGTAGTTGAGGGGGGTACTGTAGGGTTGTCATACTGTGTGTGGAGGAATTCACTTTGGGGGCGTCAGTGTTTGGGGGCACTTTTGTTGGCATCACACTTTATGGGTGCAATGAAAGGAGAATCTAGGGGCTTCAATATAGGAAATTTACTTTATACGGGCTGCATAGTTGTGAGAAAAAAAAAAAAAGGAAAAAAAAAAGCAAAAGGAAACAGATAAACAACGAAAAGATTTAAACATTAGAATATTTTTATTTCGCGGTGCGACCCCATCGATTGCAAACTATTCCTGGATTATGTAGATGGCGGGGCGTCGTGGGGAGGACGCCGGTCACTGGTCAGTCTGTGCTATCCTTTTTTCCATTTTGTCTTCTTATTTCTCCTTATCCAGAGCGATTAAACAGGGAATATAATCTGTAACGTCACGTGCCTAATGCATTCCACGCCAAATTAGATAACCAATGATCTGCAACTTCAAGAAGTAATTGAGTAACGCCAGGAACAATCCGTAATGTATTGAGAGGTAAATCAATTGGTTCTCCTCTGTACAAGTGTCATGAAGTGGCTCGCGAGCAGCAATTCTACTGCCAGATAAGAGACTTGATCGGCGGCTCCGTTACTCAAGACATTATTTTTTTCCCCATAATGCGGTTATTTTATGACGATTCACAAAAAGACAAAACTTGGAAAGTTACCATAAACTTTCTGAACTTTTCAAGAGGTCGGCAGGGGAAGTGTTCAGTCTGTATTCTGATATAGTTACATACTTATATAATCACACTACACAATGGTCAAATAATACCGCTATGCCATGACCACAAGGGTAGGCATACAGACCAATAATACCGCCATACAACAACCACATACTACGGTAGTACTATACGGGTGTTCTCCAGTGTATAATGCAGTTAAACCATGAGACACACAGGTGAGATTGTCTCTGATTAATCATTGACTTTCTCATCTATTCTCCATCTAGCCCAGACCACAATGACAATTTCTCCCAACAAGAGTGAATCTCTACAGAGTTTGTGTTTAGTATACAAAAGTAGTGACTTTGTTCTGCTCCTCTTTTTGTTGCACACAAGAGGGACCCATGTGAGTCTCCCACATAGCAATGGTGCCCCCCTTAGTTCTCTGCACTGGCAAAGCGCCCACACGGAAAAAAAAATAAAATAAATGACTCCTTACCATATTAGTGCAACTTAGTGCCCCTCCTAAATAAAAAAAAAAAATAAATAAAATAAAAATGGTGCCACCTTAGTGCCTTTCCTAAATAATGGTGCCACCTTAGTGCGCCTCCTAATGGTGCCACCTTAGTGCCCCTCCTAAATAATGGTGCCACCTTCATGCCCCTCCAAAATAATGGTGCCACCTTAGTGCTCCTCCTAAATAATGGTGCCACCTTAGTGCCCCTCCTAAATAATGGTGCCACCTTAGTGCCCCTCCTAAATAATGGTGCCACCTTCGTGCCCCTCCTAATGGTGCCACCTTCGTGCTCCTCCTAATGTTGCCACCTTCGTGCCCCTCCTAATGGTGCCACCTTCATGCCCCTCCTAATGGTGCCACCTTCATGCCCCTCCTAATGGTGCCACATTCGTGCCCCTCCTAATGGTGCGACCTTCGTGCCCCTCCTAATGGTGCCACATTCGTGCCCTTCCTAATGGTGCCACATTCGTGCCCCTCCTAATGGTGCCACCTTAGTGCCCCTCCTGAATAATGGTGCCACCTTCGTGCCCCTCCTAATGGTGCCACCTTCGTGCCCCTCCTAATGGTGCCACCTTCGTGCCCCTCCTAATGGTGCCACCTTCGTGCCCCTCCTAATGGTGCCACCTTCGTGCCCCTCCTAATGGTGCCACATTCGTGCCCCTCCTAATGGTGCGACCTTCGTGCCCCTCCTAATGGTGCCACATTCGTGCCCCTCCTAATGGTGCCACATTCGTGCCCCTCCTAATGGTGCCACCTTCGTGCCCCTCCTAATGGTGCCACATTCGTGCCCCTCCTAATGGTGCCACCTTCGTGCCCCTTCTAATGGTGCCACCTTCGTGCCCCTTCTAATGGTGCCACCTTCATGCCCCTCCTAATGGTGCCACCTTCGTGCCCCTCCTAATGGTGCCACCTTCGTGCCCCTCCTAATGGTGCCACCTTCGTGCCCCTTCTAATGGTGCCACCTTCGTGCCCCTTCTAATGGTGCCACATTCGTGCCCCTCCTAATGGTGCCACCTTCATGCCCCTCCTAATGGTGCCACATTCGTGCCCCTCCTAATGGTGCCACCTTCGTGCCCCTCCTAATGGTGCCACCTTAGTGCCCCTCCTAATGGTGCCACCTTAGTACCCCTCCTAAATAATGGTGCCACCTTAGTGCCCCTCCTAAATAATGGTGCCACCTTAGTGCCCCTCCTAAATAATGGTGCCACCTTCATGCCCCTCCTAAATAATGGTGCCACCTTAGTGCCCACTAATAGTGACTCCAATCATTGAGTGACTTTATACTGGTGCCCTTTAGTGGCCATACTCCCATTTGGTTTGACAATGCCATTATAATCCATAATTTGCCAATATATTTTATTACTTGCTATATGCCCGCCTTCTCCACCATGTGATACGGAAAATTCAGCAAACACCCGGTCCTATTCTTTACAGGCGATTTGAGTAAAAAAATGTATTTCAAATAAAAGTTTACTATTAAAAGGGAAAAAAATACAGAAGAATACGAGACCCCACTCTCATATTCATAGGAATGCTGTATGTGTACTTCTTTTATATTTACAGTACAGTGGCTCAGTGGTTAGCACTGCACTCTTGTGGTGGCTCAGTGGTTAACACTGCAGTCTTGCAGCGCTGGGGTCCTGGGATCAAATCCCATCAAGGACACCATCTGCAAGGAGTTTGTATGTTCTCCCCGTGTTTGTGTGGGTTTCCTCCTACACTCCAAAGACATTTTCTTAACCTTGTTATTACTATCTAGATGTCCTTAAATTTTGTAACGCATGATTTCAAGATTTGTTAACTACAAAACCTAATAAAAATCATTTGAATAGACATACAGATAGGGAACTTAGATTGTGAGCCCCAATGGGGACAGTGTTCCTGATGTATGTAAAGCGCTGTGGAATAGGTTAGCGCTACATAAAAATAAAGATTTGATTAAAGATTAGATTACCGTATCTATTTCTTTTGAATGTAACTTTTATTCTAATTAAATGTTTCTTTTTGTCATGTTGCCTGTGAAGACAGATTATTGCTAGAATTTCTACACCAGGCTCCTTAATTCATTATTGGTACACCAGTGAGTGCCAAACAGTGAGCATCATGTCCACTGATGCCCATACTTGCTATTGGGACATCTTAGAGGAGTTGTCCATTACTTGAACAATCACCATGTTTTCCTGCATTGAAATAAAAAGTTTATACTCCCCTCCAATGTCAGTGCTGTTCCAGTAGTACTGATGCTGTGCCTCCAGTACCCACGCTGTGCATCCAGTGCCCGCACTATGCACCTCCAGTGCCCACTCTTGCTCTCCTGATACTCATGGGGCGCCCCTGCGGCTTCAGTCGCCACAGGGTACTGCACCTCACTTAAGGTGCACTATTCATCTCGGGTAAGGAGGGGGTTAATCACCGGTGTTTCCACATGCCACCTTACAAATAGTTTAGGTGCTTATTCAATGGGGACTGGACTAGGGTAGGCTGGGGGTGGCCATCACGAAGCATGGGACTTTCCCGGTCACTATGGCAACCACCTGGGGGGTGGGTACCACTTTGGGTAGAAGTAGAAGCAACCTTCACACAATCTTCAGTGAAGTCGGGACTCCAGTTCTGGTGACACGACACCACTCACTACTTTTCTTCATGGGTCCCGAGGCTTGGAGCGGGAGGATCAGCCCGGGTTCCTCACTTCTGACGGGGAATCCCTTAGGAAAAGAGACACTTTCAAGCACCGGTGGCTACCTCCAACTTACCCAGAATTGGCTGGAGCCCAACACGGCGGAAACCGGCATTTCCCGGGCAACCCACAGACAGTGAGTAAAGACCTGGAACCGCAACTACTGTGTTGTCCCTTTCATTGCCAGAATTGTTGTCCCATGCTTTGGCTCCAACGGCCACTACTACTTCCATCAACCTCCCTGAGGCCTAGCTTCACCTGCGAGAAGCTGAACCATCCCAACTGCGACACCACCCGCCGCAGAGGACAAACTGCAGCAGTGGCTGATTCCTGGTCGCATGCCGCAGGTGACATCACGAGACAACTCCCAACATCCTCCACCACCCATCCTCATTCCCTTTTTATTGTACACCTCGGGGCCATGAAGCCGGGCAGGGCCACCTGTGACATCCCAGACCCGACATCACCGGCCCAGCGATGAGTATGTTTAACCCCTGCCCTGTGGGGGCTACACTCACACCTTCAAATGTATCAAACATTAATAGGATGCAAGAGCAACCACAGCTCTGAAGAATTCCTCTTGATATTCAATTTCGAAGACTGAGAGATGGTAGCCGGCAGTGATTGGGCGCAGGACTTCGGGTGATCCGACAACCTCACATGAGCACCGGGAGGAGAATGATAGCAGACACTGCTTGAACAGCGCCGCCACCGGTGAGTATAGGCTTTTTTATTTGAATGGAGGCAAACCTGGTGATTGAGGAGGGGTTGTCCTAGTAGTGAACATCCCCTTTAAGGCCTTCACTTTGTATTGGTAGCCTTTGGTTCCTCGTCACCAGTGACATCATGTATCCATGACGCCCTGGCCTATCAGGTCGTCACAGGGTATTGTGCAATCTGCCCTTCTGCATGATATCCAATCCTCCTTGGTTACGGATCCTGGTCCTTTGGTGTTGTGAAGTGACTAGCCAGGGAGGCCTCTGGCTGTGTAGTCGTGGCAGCTCTGTATTCAAGGCACATCCCTGGCTTCATCACTTCTTCAATGCTGGGACAGTGTGTGTCAGTATCTTCATCGGCCGATGCACAAAGAGTCTTCAGGCAAAAGTTGAGATGCATAAAAACTGACATTTATTCACACATAAAAAAACACTCCGGTCAGCAGATTCCGGCAATATTGGTGGAGCTGGGGACAACCTGCCCAAACGCGCCCTCTGGTGGGGATATGCCCTAGATACTCCTCTTCTCTGAGCTCCCACTCTCCGGTCAAGCACTCACTGGACCCACACCAGCGGAATAGACCCTGAGGTTGCGTCCACCTCCTTATCTCCGGTGTCCCCTGGTGTTCCGCTCACACTCTCACACTTGCCGCTGCAAGTGTTCCCTGTCTGCTGTCCCGGATCCTTCTCTCCACACACACACAATCTCTCCCTAGATATCCGGCCGACTCCTCCTCCCCGGTGGCAACAGCCGTCCCACCCGACCACTAGGGGGTGCCCTAATACACAAAAATCACATACAGTAATAAAATTCAACATTTTTAATAATAACAATGCCGGGTAACTATGCTGAACTAGTAGGGGGTAGGCCCACCCACTACAGTTGCTAACAGCTTAGCCAGTCAAAATCCTAGGAACACTTTACACTGAGCCCACCAGACACACCATTGGGGGGCCTGAAGGGAATAAGGTCGCCCACATGGGGGTTGGTAGGGGAACGTGAGAAGTGAAACAGGAGTGAAAGGAGTAGGAGGTGGGAGGTGACTCTCCGAGAGGGAGAGGTCACCGGCCTGGAGCAGGGCTCCTGTAGTTACTAGGTGGCAGACGTTGGTCTGGTAGGAGCTGGAACCCCGGTCGCAGGGGATCGAGTCAAGGGGCATGGACTGCCGAGTAGGGCAGCCGGCGGCCTTGAGCCATCACACGACAGGGTACGCGGACCCTAGGCCGGGAAGTAGCTTCACGCATCCCGGTAATTTACCCGACGGGGGTGAAGACTTCAAGATTCATCCCCAACCCTCTCCAAAATCTGGGTACTAGCGCACCGATGGGATAGGACTTTCCCAAATACAGTCCAAAGAAATCCTACACGTGAACCCTGAGAGCAAGCTCATTCGTTAGCCATACGGGTGAGCGGGACCCGAAAAGTTTCAAGCTTGAGGGTCCAACTAGTGGAAAGGTGCCAAGGAAAAGGCCACAGGCTAACAGCAACACCAAGGGCACGGATCCCAGCGTGCTCCCTCCCTGCTGAAGCGGTGCTCAGAATTCTGGTTTACAAGCTGTCGGTGTTATTATTCCTGGACTAAGTGAGTACGCTGAAAAGCCCCTTTTCCTCTACCCAACGGCACCCCAAACACCAACACCCAAAGGGCCCCAGGGCAAAAAAAACCTACCCACGGAGGGGTTAAACACCCTGCTGCTACACCATCGCCACCGGGCTCCCTAACAGCAGCGGTGGTCTCCCATATTACCACACACCGTGGGTGGCGTCATGAACTTCCTAATCCCCTGTATACACACCCCCTCCTCTTAATTCGAATGTCCGCGCGGGAGACCCCTTGAGCCACCGCTCCCGCTGGCATGGGGGCGGTACATATCCTTTACCGTAGACGGGGGTAAACCGTCAATGTTTCTAGGCGTCTGTGGTCTAGATTGCAGTTTATTGCAGTAAATTCTGCTCCATCTGTAGCTGTAGGAAATCAACACTCCGTCATTACCATCACAATGGCTGCATATTACATTACCAATTACCGCAGTCCCATAAGGAAAGTCAAGTATCGGCTGCTGTAAAGTCCATTAGAGAATTTCCAGCCGGCACTGCCGCACTCCATGGTAATATAAGGACGTGTTACGAGGCCGGTAATAATAGCCGCAGCCAAGTATTTACCCCACTCTGGAGAAAAATCATGAAATTGATTTGTTTTGTCCTACGGAATACATAACCCGAGATAAGCGGCTCTCGTCTGCATTTCAATTCTCACCTTCCAGATGGCGGAATAATCTCTTGATATGAGAGGCCTTTGAAGGTTTAGAAGGAAAGTCACATCCTCCTGTGATAAGACGAGATCTCGGCTCAGACCTGCGTCTTGCTCCTTCGCACCGCGAGTAAAAGTTTAATGAATGCCGAACATTTGATCCTAATACCTGCTCGCACGGGCCGCGAATGTGAACGAAGAGATGCCCTTCTGCACGCCGCTGCCCGGGAACGAACGGCATTAATGGAATTTGCAAAATGATGATTTTAATTTTAAAATGGCTGGAAAATGAGTGGATCTAATTTTTCTGATGGGAGAAGGTGGAATTTACAGCTTTGAATGTCGTAATGTGCTCTGATGAGTCAGACATTAGCCCTGATTGCACAATACACTGGAGATCAACGAGGTTATACACAGTCACCTGAAGAAGGAGACGGGAAATGGTCACTGCATTGTTTGAGATGAGGGATAAACTCAAAGGGTCCCATGTACAGAGACACATTGTTAATATTCGTGATTAGCGAGCACTACCATGCTTGGGGTCTCGATACTCGTACCTAGTGATGAGCGGGCACTACCATGCTCAGGTGCTCTGTACTGGTAACTAGTGATGAGTGGGCACTACCATGCTCGGGTGTTCAGTACTGGTAACTAGTGATAAGCGGGCACTACCATGATCAGGGGTTTGGGGCTCATAACGAGCAGTAGGATGCTAAGATTGGCACAACAACTCGAGTACCAAGTACTATGGAAGTAAAAAAAAAATATAGAATTAGCATTTTTCCGGGGAACCTGGAAAAATGCTAGCGTCCCCCATTGACTTCCATTATACTCGGGTTCTCAAAATGTTCCCACCCGGCATCCAACGGCTCATTACGAGTACTGAGCACCCGAGCATGCTAGAGATCAGTCATGCCTCAGATGTGATGCAGCAGCCTTCTGTACTGTGGTCCGTTTCCCTCTCCATTGGACCACAGTCAGGTTTGGTCGCTGTCCAGGTACTGAACAATTTGTCTCTTTGTTTAGACTTTTTGTATTCGTTGCCTTTTTGCCGACAAGTGTTTAGTATTATGTAATTCAGTCTCCGCTATCACCCCAACGGGTGTACCTATATAAGACCTCCTCTTGGACCTCGTGGACCTTGCTTGGCACTACAGTCTGTACAGACACTTCCTTAATTTTCTCTGCACCCTGCCTTGGATTCTTTAGGAGGTACGTGGAACGGAAAAGTGGAGGTAGGGGAGCAGAATGTTTTGGGTTTTTTTTTATGAGTTAAAGAACATATGGCAGAAATATTTACATTGAAGGGTCCCAGCATGGGGGACATATATATCTTAAATGGGAACATATAAATGAGGATGGGGAAGATAGGTTTTGCTACATAATGGAGGAGGGGGCAATTCGTACGTCTCTAAGAATTAAAATGCTACAAGAGCACACACATCTGACCAACATGCAGGGGGGAGCCAGGTCCACATCTTGCACCAGGGCTCATCGGACTCCAGTTATACCACAGGCCAGAGCAACATAAAGCGATTTGTGCAACCCAACGTACGTTTCTATGAAGAGTCAGTTGTGCCAGAAACTCGTGCCAGAGACTCACAACAGCACTGTAGGACAAGCTACATCTGACAGTCAATTTGGGCGCAACCTCACTGCGGCGGATGTTGTAGGCTTTCGATCGATGTCAAGGAATACTCAAAATCTGCTCCTGTATTCAAAGTGTAGAGCAAAGTTAAACGGTTGTCAGCAACCACCAAGCGTACAAGGTCTTTACAAAGGAAACATCCAACCAAGACCTTTTTTTTTAAATGGCGCAAAACGATAAAGTACTGTAGGTCATAGTCCGTTTACAGAAGAGTCATGCTTACTGGCGGTAAGGAGTCACTGGTGATTGTCTGCAGCGGGATGTGCAGCTGGAGACTGCCGGGGGTCTGGCAAGCATAAGAACAGTAGTAAGAGGGGATTGGTAAGGTGAGAAATTCTAACTCTGAGGAGTTTACGAAAATCTCTCTTTACGCGCATTACGCTCCCAAGTGCGATTTATAACCAAAGTGCCACCATAGGCAAGAATATAAAGAATCTCTCTTCCCATTTCCTTACTGCAGATTTCGTTTTCTCTTTCTCAGCTTTGGACGTTATTTTGCAGCACATTTTTTTTTGTCAAGTTGTCTGGTCACTTTTTTGGGCATGATTAAAGCCTTAATTTTATTTTTGCAGCGGGGATTCAGTCTTGGCGTTCCCCTGGCATCCAGGATGAAATCTGAGAACAATTAGGCTCATGTCAAGCACAAAATTGCTTGCTTGTAGCTACTGTGAACACGTAGCTTTTGTGTATGGTTTAGTAATTGTTGTAAACCAAGCCAAATGATCTGTTATGCACCTGTTCCGTGAGCATTAAACGCACTGTGAACCTTCAGGAGCCAGGTGAACTCCATGAGAAAGGAGGTGGGGAGGACTGAGGGTTTTATCCATCGACTTGGCACATGCAAGCAGAAAACGTGGAGTTAATGAGCTGTAGAGATACCTGAATGTCGGTGCCAGCCATGGGAGCTCTACAATAGCAACACAAAACCTGGAGCAATACGAGCCAACACAAACCGAGGATTGGGCACAACGCTCATTTTTAGACCTTTTCTTTCACATCACCCAAAGATCTAGTCATATCAGGTCATATCAGGCCATGCGGCTGTGACGGGGCGTACGCTGCAAAGACAACCATGACCTCTACTTTTGAAACCCCTTAAAGGAGTATTGTCACCTTATGAAGAGAGGAGATATCATTTTGGCACAATCTCAATGTAGTGAAGCTGTTGAAGGCTCTCATGGTCCCTGCCTCAAGACGAAGACTGCTTTTGGGTGCAACTTCATGGTGGAGTTTATTTTCAAGGCTCTCATGGTCCCTGGCCCAAGACAAGGACTGCTTTTGGGCACAACCTCATGTTGGTGGTTCTGTTGAAGGCTCTCATGGTCCCTCACCCAAGAAAAGGACTGCTTTTGGGCAGAACCTCATGGTGGAGGTTCTGTTGAAGGCTCTCATGGTCTCTGGCCCAAGAGAAGCTTTTGGGCACAACCTCATGGTGGAGGTTTTATTGAAGGGTCTCTCAGTCACTGGCCCGAGACAAGGACCGCTTTTGAGCACAGTCGCATGGTGGAGGTTCTGTTGAATGCTCTCATGGTCCCTGGCCCAAGACAAGCTTTTGGGCACACCATCATGGTGTAGGTTTTATTGATGGCTCTCATGGTCTCTGGCCAAAGACAAGGACCGCTTTTGGGCAAAACCTTATAGTGGAGGTTATTTTAAAGTCTAGATGCAAAGACTTCTTATGATTCTTCATAGAACCCTTTGATTTTGTCAATGAAGGGTCTCCGCAATGATTTAGAATTGGGAACCTTCACTGTTTTTCCATGCAAAGATACCATGGGAACATAAGCACAATCCTATTTTATGGAATGGGTCAGCTATCGTGCCTTGGTGGTCGGGTGGGCTTCAGTCAAGGAAGTCTTTGAAAGGGAAGGAAACCCTTGTGCATGAGGCTAAAATTTTCCCTAATCTTCTAACTAATGCCTTACAGTTACCAAGTCATGTCTATTCTATTAGGCCTGGCTTTGAAAACCCATTGTGGGGTTCTTATTTACAGAATCCTGAGTTAATAAAAGGGGCATCCCTTGTCGAATACACTTGTTATCCAGAACAAAGAAAATCTCTCACCGGAGAACCTAGTATGCCAACTGCATTACCCAGCCAGCCCATTGCTTTCAATGTAAATGGTGTAATTCTTCATTTCACCTGTGGTGGCGCTGTAGAAGCATCAAATTCTTGATCAGTCCTTTAGGTAGAGCAAAAAGCAGCTGATAAGTGGAGGACCCCTGTATTTATGTGAATTATTTGGACCTGAGGGGTTCGTGACTGTGCTGCAGGAGAATGAAACACATTGTGTCAAGTTCCCCTTATGATTGTGTAGCACCCAGGAATATGGGGTACTCTGTTCCAGGCAGTGTATGTCACGATGGTGGCCGGTACCAGTTTCCATGCCCTGGGCCCTTTTTGTAATGGGGATATTTACAGGGGATTGGTGAATAAAGTTTATTCGTGACGCCATTGCGGTCTTGCGGCTATATGTAGGGAGCCGATGCTGCAAACTGTCTCTATTGGGGCTGATGGTATTTAGCAGCTAGTATGATAGTCCCTCCGCAAGTAGGGTATCGCACCAGCTGGTGTATGGTGCGATGAGCGTCAGAAGAAGGAGTCCAGACAGGTATTCAGTGCAACTGGTTTACTCACTCGTTGGATGTTAACTGGTTGCCCGAGGCTGGTTGGTTTCACCTCCAGGTCCCCTTTGTCCCAGTGCCAGTCTGGTTCTCTGGTACCTTCTTCCCCTGCACCTGTCTCTGGTAAGTGGGTCCCCGTAGTATGGAACACTGGGGGTCCCCTCTCTGTGGTTCGTCCACTTCTGTCCGCCTGACGATAGCGTGAACCCTGTGGGGCTAGAGTCTCTGGTCCTGTCCCCGGTTCTCCCTTTGCTACTGAGTCTTCGGATTCTTAGGGTCAGCGAGGTCCTTGATGGTCCCCTCGCTGTGCAGGTGTTAACAGGTTGGCTTGAAGCTCTTTCCTGTCCTAGGGTCCTGTACCCAGTCGGTGTGTAGTTCCGGGAGTACTCCACCGGCAACCACCTCTCCTGGGTACCAGGTCACTGTTAATCCGAGACAGGATGTCACTTGTCTGTTCCCTGTCACTGTAGACTCACTACTCTCCACAGTCTCTGCTAGACTAACTGTCTTCCCGTCTGCTCTGTCCTCAGTCCGCCCCTCCCACCTGGTCAACTAGTGGACTGGAGTGGCTCCACCTGTAGGCGGCCATCCATTGGTCCCACCCTAGCCAAGTACCATTGTATGGGGGATTTGTTGGGGTAAACTGGGATTACCTGGGCTTTTAGTGTTACTGTCACTGGGGTTCTGGGTCCCTAAGGCTATGTGCCCACGCTGCGGATTTTGCGCGGATTTTGCCGCGGATTTTCCGAAAATCTGCAGCAGCGGCACTTCCAAGCCATTTCAATGGCATTTTGGAAATGCTGTGTCCATGCTGCGGATTTTGATCCGGAAAAATCTGCAGCATGTCAATTATTCTTGCGGATTTTGGTGCGGATTTTGGGTATAGAATGGGGAAAAAAAAAAAAAAAACGCGGCAAAATAGCGGTGAAAAATAGCGGTGATCCGCGGTAAATCCGCGACAAATCCGCGGCAAAAATAAGGTGCGGATTTGCCGCGAAAGTCGCGGATTTTCATGCAGAAAAATCCGCAGGTACATTCTACCGTGGGCACATAGCCTAAGGGGGTAGGCCCTGCATCCTGGTGGGGATGCAGAACCTTGTAGCACCCTGATGGACTCAGGGGCGCTACAATTGGACTTGATCGTAAAAGATCCATTAGGATATTCTTTGCTTCGAAGAAGGGTTTGTCTGAAGTCAACGTCTTCTTTGGACCCGAGCCAATCAACCTTGAGATGGAAATAACCAGTTCCCGTTTGGCCAAAATTTGGCACCAAAATAAGCCTCTCAGTTTTGTGTTTAGTTTGGGGCTATATGTTGTATATACACCATCGAGGATAATAGTATTACAAAAATAAGTGGTCCAGAAACACGAGTAGGAGCCGAGCCCCGGGGACTTCTGATCTCGTGCGGTATTCCATCTTCTGATTGTCATTAAGAGCCCTTTAGTGACCAGAAATCGCTGAGGCAGCATGCCACATAATGCTCATTACATGAATTAACATTGTTTCACACCCAATTTATTGTGCATATGTTATTCCCTTCCATGCCAATTAGATTGCACAATACCTCAGCGCACAGAGCGAAGGGGTAAATGAATTTATAAGGAGTCTAATTGATGCATATGGTAATGCCAGATTTACATCGCAAACTACAAAGGATGTGAAATCAAAATGAATGAGATGAGTTTGACTCTTAACCGTTCGCGTCCTCCAGTTTGGATTCATCGGCCCGGATGATACGTCCTCTAGGCAAGGTTGCCCGGAAGTGCAACACTTTTATACTACAGATCTCAGCAACTATTGACTTATTGAAGAGACTCATTAGAGGATATCCTCTTACCTGGACACCATGCGGTTTCCGAAGGTCCAAGCCCTAGGGGATAGGACATGCATGGGTAAAAAACCCGGTGGTTCATACAGAGGAGCTCAATCTATAATCTGCTGCAATAATGAAGAAACTGTGACGAGTGACAGACAGTCATGTGGTTACTGGCCGTAGAAGGTTACAGCGTTTGGCTTCACAGAATGCTCCCTGACTTTCCATTGTTCCTGCTGTCAGTATTCATTGGTATAGGTAGCTTTCCTGCTGGATTCATCTCTCCCCCTTTTGGACCCAGCAGGAGCTCGCCTCCAACAATTTGTTGATCATCAGCATTATCTTGGTGCTTATATACCCCTTTCTTGTTTGGACTGATGCTTGTGATATTTTCAGTTCCTTTAAGCTGAGGTTGTACTCAGTGATATCATTGCTGAAAACTTTGCTGAACTACTGGATTCATCTCTCCCACTTTTGGACCCAGCAGGAGCTCGCCTCCAACGATTTGCTGATCATCTGCATTATCTTGGTTCATATATATCCTTTCCTTCTTTGGATTGATGCTGGTGATATTTTCAGTTCCTTCAAGCCGATGTACTCAGTGGTATCATTGCTGAAAACTTTGCTGAACTACTGGATTCATCTCTCCCACTTTTGGACCCAGCAGAAGCTCGCCTTCCACCCAGCTGCTAATCATCAGCATTACCTTGGTGCTTAGATAACCCTTCCTTCTTTGGACTGGTGCTGGTGATCTTTTCAGTTCATTCAAGCCTTGGTTGCAAGCAGGTGGCTTGTACTCCTCTGAGCTGTTGTTGCTGAAAACCTTGCTGAACTTCCACCTGAGTTATCTTACGATATGTAGTTCATTATTTTCCCCCTTGTGTTCCCCTAGTGTCTTCTATAGTGTTTAGTGGGGTTGACGAAGAGCTCATCCCATCCGTTCCCGATTTATGGTCCAGTACTAGGGATAACTAGGGTCAGTTATCTGGCTCGGCACATAGATGCAGAACCTATCAAGGGTGGTGTGGGATCCCAAAGACCAGGAGTAGGTTTGGTCAGGAGTCACCATCCCCCCCTCATCCCTTTTGCTGTTTGCTTAGTACTTCTCCGTACCTAGCATGACAGAACCTTAGGAAAATGTACTCTTATGGTGTCGATGCTAAGGCTTTTACCTTTTTTTGATCTGTTGATCACTGACTTTATGAAAAAGCCTAATGATCGGCTGATTGGGCATTGGAGTAGACCGTCATACTGGCTATTCCCCAGTAAAGGGAAGGTATGGAGCCCAGTCTTACACAGAGGAGATGTATGCACCAACATCAGAGTGATGTGTAGGTCGAGAGATGGAAATGGCGCCAAAAGGAAAAAAGACGCATGTCTGGACTTATTGCACTTTTAGGCATGTGTTATGCTGGTGCTTGTAAAAGCCAAATTCTGCACAGATGGATTGAAAACATAATTTAGGTTTGTGGCAAACTCTGCAGAGTGGTTGTGTTATGGGATCCCCTGGTGGATTTTACAAACCTAAGGTCAGAGTGAGCAAGATGGCCCGATAATGGACAGCAGGAAGGACTTAATGGATGGCATGTGGATCAGAGGACCTGGACAGCAGGCAGAAAAGCGAAACAGAAAAATTCAGAAGATAAGGAGCGAGGAACTTTAGATATTTAGTCTGTTTAGATCTTGCAGAAAATAAAAAAAGTTAAAAACAATAATATGCCATAGGCATAAGAAGCAGTGATGAAAAGGCAAGCTAAATATTTGCAGAGAAGATACATTGTTACAGCAGCACTGCAGTGTGAAGAGCACCAGAGAAGAGTTTGTGATGCTTACAGCAGATGACAGGTTGTCTCCAGGTCTGAGCCAGGAAGTAAATGGATATCGCAGATAAACAGTAGATGATTGCTACCTGTGAGAAATGATTGGTGACAAACTCTAGAACATGGCAACTGAATACAATGCTCACCAAATATTTAGACAGCATCCAGCTAAGTTGGCCTTAAAAAGCCTTGATGAGGAAGTCACAGGAGTTCACTGGGCTATATGTAAAAAACTGTTGTTGACCACAGCAAAGAATAACGGCCATAAGAGAAGGGAGCAGGGCTTGACCCTAGAGCAGAGACAGGTGAGTAACTGGTGGCATGGAGTGAGGCAGATATGTTCTGATTCGATAACCGTGGAAGATTACAAAAAACTTCCATAGGTGAAAAAAACACAAAGAAACAGGAGTAGTTAGAACCTAGGCTGACTGCAATCCCCTGACTATCAGACCACACTAGAAGTAGCCGTGGAGCGTTCCTAAAATCCTAGACACCACGTCACAGCCTGAGATACTAGCTACGCCTCACAGAATGAAATGAGGAAATCTATTTTGCCTCAGAGTAGTCCCCAAAAGGAGTAGAGAGCCCCCCACATATAAAGATTACGGTGATAAAGGAAAACACAATACTCAGATAGGAAAAATAGAATTAGCAAAGGCGAGGCCCAGCTAACTAGATACAAAGCATAGAAAATGAACAGATTGTGGTCAGTAGAAAATCCCTGTAGAAAAATACCCAACTCCTGATAATAAAAATGTCCCTGGAGGTCATACGACCTCACCCCCACTATACCAGGTATTCCTGTAAATAATGGGAGAGTCAAAATATCAAAAAACCCCCACAAAAATACAGAAGAGCAAATAATCAAATCAGACAAGGATAACATCCATTTTGCTGCAGGAGAGCTAGCAAATGGGGAACCCCCATGCTCCCAGCACAATTGAAACAAAACTTTACCTGCAAGAAAACAGACACAAAGCAAAACAAGGAAAAAACAACACCCTAAGGTGTATACAAGAAAGCAAGGCAAAAACAAACTTACAGTATCTGCAGAAGTCTTGCTCAGGGATGGACAAATCTCCAGGCCAGGCACAGACAGGGAATATACAATGATAACCGGCATCAGCCAGGCAAGATAGTGCTCTCCTATATAGACCAGACTTGTCTGCAATAGGACTTCCCCAATTCGCAATTAACACCGACACCTGAATGAGTCAATGGCTCAGATTTAGCTCCACTACCATTCCTGGCCACTGGAGGGAGCTTCAGAACAGCACCCACACAGACAATGTTCACAACACAGATACCTGAAGAGGACAATTATCGTATTTGACCAAGAAAGAGCAGAGAGGACAGTAGCGGTCATGTATGCTTTAGTGGTGACAATATGTTCCACTGATGTATCCAAAGTAAACACAAATTGACAAGCCATTTCTATTTATAAAATCCCCCTAAAAACTGATGATTGATCTCTTCTGGATTATTAGCATATTCACTTCAGAGAGCTCCTCGTGGGTGGGGTCTGGCCGAGCGCAGTAGACTTGATTTGCATTACAGATGCAATGGTGGAAGTAGGTTTCTATTGAAGAAGATTCCCCGTCAAATGTTGCTCTTAACGGGAAGGACAAGGGGACAGACTGAATGCCAGGTGGGAACGTCCAGAACATTCAGTGGGTTGTTGCATCAGACAGTACCTGATTGGGATCGTAACGTAATTCTGCACCCTCCCTTTAAAACATTAATCCCATCTGTGAATAGTCCGTTCTGCAGGAATTCTTCCGCTCTCTGGAAACTGGTTACAGACTCTTTACTCCTATACAAAGCCGTCCTCCAGTAATGAGCAGCGGGAGATTATATATGATGCGTCGTCCATTCATATACGGGCTGTCGTATATCTATTGATAGGTTTCCCGTGTAATTAAAGTCATTGAGATGCAGTTAGTGGCGTAATTAGAGATTGGAACTGCTCTGTATATCCATGCAAATAAAAGGCGGAGGATTTAGTATCTGCCTGAAATGTATATTGATTTAGATGATGATAAGATGAACGAGTATAGACACATTAGTAATTACCTGCTGTAAATCATCGGAAGAAGGGAGGGAAACCTCACAAATAAAATATACTGCCATATGCAATCAGTAATTAAGCGCAGATCAAAAATATCTATGTATAGGATATTGGATGGAGCGAGACACTTTGTATCATCAGGCGGCGTTACTATAATTAGAAGAGAGAAGAGATATTTCATCTACAATGTAAAAAAATCTGATTAATAATGTGGATGGATGATGGCCGGGCTTCCCAAAGCAGAAGACTACACTGGTAGGTGGAGTTCTCCGGATGTGCAAACTATTGGTGATATTTGCCAAATTGTAAAATAATGGGATCTTTAAGGGATTGTCTACTTTGTAAACACAAAAAAAAAAAAAAAAACCCACAAAAAAACAAATTAAAATGCTACAGACATCCACATCTGGAAGAGTTGGGTGGAATGGTTTGTAGACTCCGTTCCATCGGCCAGTTCAGAGCTCGCAAATCTCCATTCCATTGGCCAGGTAAGGGCTTGCAAACCTCCATTTCATTGGCAATGTCAGGGCTCGCAAATTTCGGTTCCATCGGCCAGGTCAGGGCTCACAAATCTCCATTCCATTGGCAATGTCAGGGCTCGCAAATCTCGGTTCCATTGGCCAGGTCAGGGCTCACAAATCTCCATTCCATTGGCAATGTCAGGGCTCGCAAATCTCGGTTCCATTGGCCAGGTCAGGGCTCACAAATCTCAGGTCCATTGGCCAGGTCAGGGCTCACAAATCTCAGGTCCATTGGCCAGGTCAGAGCTCGCAAATCTCCATTCCATTGGCCAGGTCAGGGCTTGCAAACCTCCATTCCATTGGCCAGGTCAGGGCTTTCAAATCTCCATTACATCGGCTAGATCGGGGCTCACAAATCTCCATTCCATTAGCCAGATTGGGGCTCACAAATCTCCGTTCCATCAGCCAGGTCAGGGCTCAGAAATCTCCGTTCCATCAGCCAGGTCAGGGCTCAGAAATCTCCGTTCCATCGGCCAGGTCAGGGCTCGCAAATCTCTTACCTTCCATGATCTTCAATGCGATTTTGGATAACCCGGGCTGACACGATGACATCATTGTAGCGTGATGACATCAGATAACATAGCGCTAATCAAAGTCCACGCCCAGTATCTCGGAAAGCTAAGATCCGCAGAGATCTTGGCCAGTGGTCACAGACTATGGATCTGTGCCGATGGCTCATCTTCCCAACTCTAATGTCTGGCCCTACAGCACAGCACCACAAATATTACACTATAGAATTTGTCTTGAATTTCACACAAAAAATAAATAAAAAAAAATAATATTGTAGTAATCAAAATTTGACATTTTTTGTGATTCCTTTTGTGCAATTCCAGCAGATTAGCCAGCTGCCATTTTGCTGCATTCTTTCTCCAAAGTTGGATGGAGGAAAAAATGCTGCAAAATATGGTTTATTAAATAAAAAAAAAAAAAAAATGATTATTTTTCTTAAAATGCAAACTGAACAAATCAAATTAATATTTGCCGTCATTACCGACCTTTGCCTTCTAAACAGCATCAATTGCCGTGGTTTGGATACTTACTCATCATGTGATACTGGGTCTGATCGGCTCCAAATTTATTTTGCAATCAGACAATGACCCCAAACATCCAGCCAATGGCATTAAGGACGAGGATTCCTGGAGGTGATAATCCGGCCCCCGCAGAGCCCTGATCTCACATTATCTTGTCTGTCCGGGATCAGGAGACAGAACAAGCCTCATACACAGAAGATCGGGGGTCAGGTCTCCAAGAGGTTTGGAACAACCTCCTGCCGAGCTCCTTGGAAAGACTGTAATAAATAGCACACTCTGGATCCAGATGATGGATTTACAAAAAAACAAGGAATATTGAGGGGAATATAATAATAACTTTGTCACCTTCGGCATCACGTCCTCTTTAACCCTTGTCTGGTACCATAAAAAAAAAAAAAATCCACAGTTGCACCAATCTGCATGGGGTCACATTGACCCACAGGCGGACATATCATTGGTGCATCCGCACAAGGGCCCAAGAGGTCAGGGGCCACATCCAGCTCCAAAGTTGGAGGAATTGTGCATTTTGATGATTTATTGGACTACATACTGTTTTTTTGCACAGGGGCCCCTTTCCTTCTGTGTCCGCCAGTGCATTGACCCCATGGTACCAGACAAGGGTTTAATGTTTTTATGTTTTTCCACTGTTGCGCACAATACCCAAGTTTTTTGTTTTCTTTATTACTAGCTGTAGTACCCGGGCGTTGCCCAGGATAGTAACTGTCCCCCTGTCTGTCTCTGTCCTCCTGTCCACCGACATCATATTACCTCACACATAAGCTTCTTATACTAACAGTTTATTTTGTTCCTATAGCAACCACTGACAGTTGCTATTGATAGCCTGTAGCTCCCACCTCCATTCAGTTTAATAGAGGCAGGATTTTGGAGAGTAACTGTAAAGCGTGGGGTTAAATTTTCCCATCAAAACAGTCTATGACGTTCCCTGAGTCACATGGAGTGTATGTGCAAAATTTTGTGATTGTAAATGCGACGGTGTGAATTCCTTTAGCAGACAGACACACACACACACACACACACACACACACACACACACAGCTTTATATATTAGATTTTACAAAAAGTTCCATTTAGTGACACAGAAAACTGCCCCCCCCCTACCCATAAACACTTCTTTTCTAATACTGGACTTTGCCGGATTCTGCTCGGAGATTGATGGTTTCCCCAACTGACATCCGCTGAGGGAATCAATACACATTTGCTTTGTTTAAGTGACAAACGAAAGAACTTTCAACGCCCCAATCAGGGCGACTCGCTGCTGTCACGGAGAAGCAAATTGTCCCCGATGAGACTTATAGATCACGTGATCATTTTTGCTCTCCACGCAAAGAATTGATAAGGATCCTGTGGTTTTTCGTCTATTGGTAAATCCGACATCTTGGGCTGTTGTCACCGCTGCTCTTCTTTTGTCAGTGGGATAATCTATATAGATCATGGAATTTGTACTAAGCTTAAACTAAAAGAAAAAAAAAAAAAAAGCTCAACAGCGCCACCATCGTCTATATGGTTGAGTCTGGTATTGCAGTATTGCAGCCCAAATTAACTGAACTGGAAGTGAAGGGCTATACCAAATACAACCTCTAAGGAACTGCAAAATTTCCAACAGACAAACCGAATACTGTAGTATTCCCCAAAATCCCCCATCTGGTGAACTTATTTCTGGTCAAAGGCTCTAAATCCTAAGCGCACCGTCAAATAGAGTCTGGGAAAATCCTTTTCAAAGTAAGCACGCGTCCTTTATAGGAGACTCTGCACTAAAAAGGGCCATAACTTTGCTTTAAAAATCTAAAAGTTATATTTGGAAAATAATCTTCAAATGCAAATTATGTGCTCGGCGCACTGTGGTGGGTCCAAACCATCCAGAGCACCCTCCTATCCGGAGCCAAACCTACAGTGAAGAGCGGATCTGCGCATGCGCCAATATTGCGAGTGCATTATTAGCCAAGGCAGTGGTAGCTTAAGTGACACCAGTGTCGGCAGTCAAAGAAGCAAATGAGGTGCTCGACGCACTTTGGGCGGGCCCAAACCAGAGAGTCCACCCATCCAGAGCCAACCCTACATGCATTAATTGAATCAACTCACCCAGTGAAGAGCGGAAGTGCGCATGCGCCAATATTATGAGTGCATTATTAGCCGAGGCAGCGGTAGCTTAAGTGACACCAGTGCCAGCAATCAAAGAAGCAAATTAGGTGCTTGGCGCACTTTGGGCGGGCCCAAGCCATTCAGAGAGCCCTCCCATCCGCAATGCCCTCCCTTCCAGGGCCGACCCTACATGCATTGATTGAATCAACTCACCCAGTGAAGAGCCGATCAGCGCATGCGCCAATATTGCGAGTGCGTTTTTAGCCGAGAAAGCGCCCAAACCATTCAGAGAGCCCTCCCATCCGCAACGCCCTCCCTTCCAGGGCCGACCCTACATGCATTGATTGAATCAACTCACCCAGGGATGAACAAATCTGCGCATGCGCCAATATTGTGAGTGCGTTTTTAGCCGAGAAAGCGCCCAAACCATTCAGAGAGCCCTCCCATCCGCAACGCCCTCCCTTCCAGGGCCGACCCTACATGCATTAATTGAATCAACTCACTCAGTGAAGAGCATATCTGCGCATGCGCCAATATTGTGAGTGCATTATTAGCCGAGGCAGCAGTAGCTCAAGTGACACCAGTGCCGGCAATCAAAGAAGCAGATAAGGTGCTTGGCGCACTTTGGGCAGGTCCAAACCGTCCGGAACGCCCTCCCATCCAGGGCCAGCCCTACATGCAATGATTGAATCAACTCAACCAGGGAAGAGCGAATCTGCACATGCGCAAATATTGTGAGTGCATTCCTTAGCTGAGATGGCACAAGCTCACGTGACGCCAGTGTCGTCAATCAACGAAGCAAATTGGGGATGGAGCCGGTAAAATGGTCAAAGGAAGGGAGGGCCCGCCAAACTGCATGGCGTCACTCATAATACTTCAAACATCTCATTTGCATAAAAAGAAAAATGAATTAAATCACAATAAATGCCACATTTTTGGGGAGCGCTACATTGAACCGTATTGACATCAACACGATAGAGGCCCAGTTGTAAGGGGCACCCAATGGATTTCATTTTCAAAAGGCACTATGGGGCCATTGATACTTTTAAAATAAAAAAGGGTATTCCATGGTAATAATTCATTTAAAGGAGACATTAATACTTTCTAACAGGGTGCCACATGTGACAGACAGTCATGTGGTTTCTGGCCATAGCAGGTCACAGTGTTTGGCTGCGCAGAATTTTCACTGACTTTCCATTGTTCCTCCTGTCAGTAGTCATTGGTATAGGTAACTTTCCTGCTGGATCCATCTCTCCTCCATTTGGACCAAGCAGGAGTTCACCTTCCACCCGGCTGCTGATTACCAGTATTCTCCTGGTGCTTATATACCCCTCCCTTCCTTGGACTGGTGCTGGTGATATTTTCAGTTCATGCAAGCTGAAGTTGTAAGCAGGTGGCTTGTACTCCTCTGTAGTATTGTTGCTGAAAGCTCTGCTGAATGTCTACCTGAGTCATCTGTAGATAGTTCATTCTTTTCCCCGTGTGTCCTTTTTGTGTCTTCTATTAGTAATTAGTGGGGTTGATTAAGAGCTCATCCCACCCGTTCCCTATGGGTCCAGCACTATGGATACCTAGGGTCAGGTATCCGAATCAGCGCATAGGTATGTAACCGATCTAGGGTGGTGAGGGACCCCAGGGTCAAGCACTAGGGATGCCTAGGATCAGGTATCCGGCTCGGTGCATAGGTGCGGAACCTATCTAGGGTGGTGAGGGACCCCAGGGATCAGCACTAGGAATACGTAAGGTCAGGTATCTAGCTTGGTGAGGTACCCGAGGGGCCAGTAGTAGGTTTGGTCAGAAATCACCATCTTCCCTCTCCCTAGACACAGGGTTTTCCCTTCCCTTTCGCCGTGTGTTTGGTACTTCATTGTACCTAGCGTGACACGGGCATTATTTTTCTTTTTAGGGATCATAAAGGAGCCATTAATCTTCAAAAAAGGGAGCACTCCAAAATTATTAGGGGCACAAATGGGCCAATACTACTTACCAAAATGGGCACCAAGGTAGCATTATCACTGGGCTCAGGGATGCAATATCTGTCTTGGTCAAGCTATGCCACTGTTTTGGGACCCCCGTTCTCATGGGTGGGCTGTGATCGTACTTATCCCCTTTGGATGCTTTTGGAGCTCCCCTTTGGATGCTTTTGGAGCTCCCTTTGGATGCTTTTGGAGCTCCCCTTTGGATGCTTTTGGAGCTCCCCTTTGGTTGCTTTTGGAGCTCCCCTTTGGTTGCTTTTGGAGCTCCCCTTTGGTTGCTTTTGGAGCTCCCCTTTGGTTGCTTTTGGAGCTCCCCTTTGGTTGCTTTTGGAGCTCCCCTTTGGTTGCTTTTGGAGCTCCCCTTTGGTTGCTTTTGGAGCTCCCCTTTGGTTGCTTTTGGAGCTCCCCTTTGGTTGCTTTTGGAGCTCCCCTTTGGTTGCTTTTGGAGCTCCCCTTTGGTTGCTTTTGGAGCTCCCCTTTGGTTGCTTTTGGAGCTCCCCTTTGGTTGCTTTTGGAGCTCCCCTTTGGTTGCTTTTGGAGCTCCCCTTTGGTTGCTTTTGGAGCTCCCCTTTGGTTGCTTTTGGAGCTCCCCTTTGGTTGCTTTTGGAGCTCCCCTTTGGTTGCTTTTGGAGCTCCCCTTTGGTTGCTTTTGGAGCTCCCCTTTGGTTGCTTTTGGAGCTCCCCTTTAGGATCATTGGTCTCAGATTCCCGCTCTTCAGGTGGTTGCTCTCCTAAACTCATCCCCAAGATCAAGGATGTTCCCAACACCATTGGGGGTCCCACGGAATAGTCCGAAAAACTATATTCCCCCCCCCCCACCTGTTCATTAATGTTGCAGATTAGATGGGATCCTGGCAACTGCGACTCTCTGGATCTCCCCCTTGCTGTTTGTTTTTCATACATTGAAGGGTTACTAAATGCCGAACCACATTCCGCGCAGCTAATTTAGCGCGTACATTATCAAGAAGCGCGGGGTTAATGGAACATTAATTAAAAAAAAGATGCTTAATGAGGTGAAGTTCACTTAGAAATAATCATCCCCCTTCGCCTTTTTTTCGCCTGCACTCGCAGATGAGCTTTGAATCCGGCTTCCACTAATTAACATGGTTTCCGGGACGAGCGCGCCATTGTGCAATGTACATACAATAATGGAAACATTTACAATAGGAACAATAATTGATTTTGTATTAATGCAGGGATGACATTTTTATTACCATCTCCAGCGCTGAGGAACCAAACGGAAGAAAAGGGAGACTAATTGTTTTGACAATTTGCTGCCGCACAAAAATTAGAAGCGGCTTGTTACACGGGAGCTCGCGGCCGGGGCCGAGGTTTGTAAATCCTTAAAGACGACCTGACGCCTTTGTTTTAGTAAATACTTTTATTCCTCAGGAATAAAGAACAATCCTGGCTGTCACTTAGGCTGTTCCTCTGTTGCTCCTACTGGAAATGTACAAATTAATGCAGAATTAGGTGTCACTATTCCCCTTTGCCTTTGTCAGCCTCAAATGGGCACTAATAAAATAATAATGCTTGGCCTTTGCCTCCCCTCTACCGGAAGCGGCGGCCAGCCTTTGCCTCCCCTCTACCGGAAGCGGCGGCCAGCCTTTGCCTCCCTTCTACCGGAAGCGGCGGCCAGCCTTTGCCTCCCCTCTACCGGAAGCGGCGGCCAGCCTTTGCCTCCCCTCTACCGGAAGCGGCGGCCAGCCTTTGCCTCCCCTCTACCGGAAGCGGCGGCCAGCCTTTGCCTCGCCTCTACCGGAAGCGGCGGCCAGCCTTTGCCTCCCCTCTACCGGAAGCGGCGGCCAGCCTTTGCCTCCCCTCTACCGGAAGCGGCGGCCAGCCTTTGCCTCCCCTCTACCGGAAGCGGCGGCCAGCCTTTGCCTCCCCTCTACCGGAAGCGGCGGCCAGCCTTTGCCTCGCCTCTACCGGAAGCGGCGGCCAGCCTTTGCCTCCCCTCTACCGGAAGCGGCGGCCAGCCTTTGCCTCCCCTCTACCGGAAGCGGCGGCCAGCCTTCGCCTCCCCTCTACCGGAAGCGGCGGCCAGCCTTCGCCTC